>NW_024061130.1:0-194102 GCF_016432855.1 Salvelinus namaycush | reverse complement strand
GTCTGTCTGCATTAATAAAATTGTACAGGCATATCCTGTTTCCATTAGCCCGGTCATTACTTTTGAAATGGTTGGATCAATATCCACCTTCATGATATGGATGAAGCCTGATTTGGAATGTCTGAGTAGTTCTATATGATGTCATAATACACTCCTCTGATAATCAAGTGATATTTGGAATGTCTGAGTAGTTCTATATGATGTCATAATACACTCCTCTGATAATCAAGTGATATTTAGAATGTCTGAGTAGTTCTATATGATGTCATAATACACCCCTCTGATAATCAAGTGATATTTGGAATGTCTGAGTAGTTCTATATGATGTCATAATACACCCCTCTGATAGTGATACATTTGCTCCATTGTTTCCATGTCAGTTGGTTTCCCACTCTGATGATTTATATCTGACAGAGGGGCTTTAAAGGAATAGTATGGTGACATATTAGTGTGGCTTGAAATAAATAGTATGGTCACATTTACAGGTTGTGGCTCAGTATTCTTAGTATGATGTGAAAAAAGAACAATCAACTATTTATTGATAATGTATATTCCTATTCAGCTTCTACATCTGCATAGAGGCAAATAGTATCTTAAAACTTCTTAGGGATAGGGGGCGACATTTTCACTTTTGGATGAATTGGTGCCCAAATTAAACGGGCTCGTACTCTGTCCTAGATCATATGATTTGCATATTATTATTACTATTGGATAGGAAACACTCTGAAGTTTCTAAAACTGTTTGAATTATATCTGTGAGTAAAACAGAACTCATATGGCAGGCAAACTTCCAAACAGGAAGTGAAATTCTGAAATGGGTCGCTGTGAAAGGCATTGCCTATTCAATTCTCCTATATTTATGGATCTGTATGCACTTCATACGCCTTCCACTAGATGTCAACAGGCAGTAGAACGTGGAATGAAGCGTATAGCTTGATGTGGAACCGGATGAGAGCCATTGGAGTGACAGGTCAGGCATATTGCCAGTTCTTGGCCACGCACACTACGCATGTGATGTCCTTCCTTGCTATCGGTTATATAGATATGAAGAAATGCTCCGTCTGGGACGTTATTGGATATATATGAGAAAAACATCCTGAAGATTGATTCTCAACTGAGTTTGACCAGTTTATTCGATTTGTAATATCACTTTTTGAAGTTTTCGTTCATTAGCGTAAAGTTCTATGGACACGTGAACTACACATGCTAGCCAAAGTTTCTAATTCGACAGAAGTAATGGACATTATTAAACAAAAAAAACGATTTATTGTGGAACTAGGATTCCTGGCACTGCATTCTGATGAAAGATCATCAAAGGTAAGGGAATATTTATGATGTAATTTCGTATTTTCTGTTGACTCCAACATGGCGGAGAATGGCTGAGCGCTGTCTCAGATTATTGCATGCTGTGCTTTTTACTAAGATATTTTTTAAATCTAACACAGTGGTTGCATTAAGAACCAGTGTATCTTTAATTATATGTTAAACATGTATCTTTCATCAAAGTTTATTGATGAGTATTTCTGTATTTCACGTGGCTATCTGTAATTACTTTCGCTATTTTGGAGCCATTTCTGAACAAGGCGCCAATGTAAAACCACGATTTGTGGCGATAAATATGCACATAATCGAACAAAACATAAATTAATTGTATAACATGATGTCATATGACTGTCATCTGATGAAGTTGTTCAAAGGTTAGTGATTAATTTTATCTCTATTTGTGGGTTTTGTGAAAGCTATCTTTGCTGTGAAAAAATGACGGTGTGTTTTTGGATATTGTGGTGAGCTAACATAAATATGTTGTGTTTTGGCTGTAAAACATTTTAAAAAATCGGACATGTTGCCTGGATTCACAAGATGTTTATCTTTCAATTTCTGTATTGGACTTGTGATTTCATGAAATTATATTATATTTGATTAAATATATATATATATATATTGTACACTTCTATTTTCACAATTTGAATTATTATTCATCAAAAACGATACCAACAATACACTGCAGCTTTGACGTCAAGATGAGAATGGCTGATGGGTGGTGGTGCTACTATATAGGTAAGGCTGTCCAATATGAATGTTCAATACACACAATAGGTTGATCAGTAGCCAGTTAGCTAGCTGCTACAGTCCAATATGAATGTTCAATACACACAATAGTTTGATCGGTAGCCAGTTAGCTGTGCTGCTACAGTCCAATATGAATGTTCAATACACACAATAGGTTGATCAGTAGCCAGTTAGCTAGCTGCTACAGTCCAATATGAATGTTCAATACACACAATAGGTTGACTGTTGACCAATATGAATGTTCATAATGAGGGAAAATAAAGATGGGCTCTCCTGTCAACATGTGGCTCCTGCTGCAGATAGCCTAGCGGTTACTAGTGTTGGGCCAGTAACCGAAAGATCTCTGGTTTGAATCCCAAAGACAACTAGGTGAAAAATCTGTCAATTTGCCCTTGAGGACAGCAGCAGCAGCAGGAGCCTCATGTTTCTCCCATTCTTCTCTGCAGATCCTCTCAAACTCTGTCAGGTTGGATGGGGAGTGTTGCTGCACAGCTATTTTCAGGTCTCTCCAGAGATGTTAGATCGGGTTCAAGTCCAGGCTCTGGCTCGGCCACTCAAGCACATTCAGAGACCAGAGACTTGACCCGAAGCCACTACTGCATTGTCTTGGCTGTGTGCTTAGGGTTGTTGTCCTGTTGGAAGGTGAACCTTCGCCCTCAGTTTGAGGTCCTGAGCGCTCTGGAGCAGGTTATCATCAGGGATCTCTCGTACTTTGCTCAGTTCATCTTTCCCTTGATCCTGACTAATCTCCTAGTCCCTGCTGCTGAAAAACATCCCCACAGCATGACGCTGCCACCACCATGCTTCACCCTAGGGATGGTGACAGGTTTCCTCCAGACGTGACGCTTGGCATTCAGACCAAAGAGTTCAATCTTGGTTTCATCAGACCAGAGAATCTTGTTTCTCATGGTCTAAAAGTCCTTTTGGTGCCTTTTGGCAAACTCCAAGTGGGCTGTCATGTGCATTTTACTGAGGAGTGGCTTCCGTCAGGCCACTCTACCATAAAGGCTTGATTGGTGGAGAGGTGGAGAGATGGTTGTCCTTCTGGAAGTTTCTCCCATTTCCACAGAGGAACTCTAGAGCTCTGTCAGAGGGACCATCGGATTCTTGGTCACCTCCCTGACCAAGGCCCATCTCCCCCGACTGCTCAGTTTGGCCGTGCCGCAAGCTCTAGGAAGAGTCTTGGTGGTTCCAAACTTCTTCCATTTTAGAATGATGGAGGCCACTCTGTTCTTTGGGACCTCCAATGCTGCAGAAATGTATTGGTACACTTCCCAAGATCTGTGCCTCGACCCAATCCTGTCTCGGAGCTCTACAGACAATTCCTTCTACCTCATGTCTTGGTTTTTACTCTGACAGTCTCATATAAATGGTCAGAATACTTACTGTTATGTAAAGAAGGTATATTTTTTATCTTTAATAAATGTTTCTATAAACCTGTTTTTCCTTTGTCATTTAAATGTTTTATATTTAACTAGGCAAGTCAGTTAAGAACAAATTCTTATTTACAAAGACGGCCTACCGCTGAACAGTGCCTTGTTCAGGGTCAGAACAACAGAGTTTTACCTTGTCAGCTCGGGGATTCGATCCATCAACCTTTTGGTTACTAGCCCAATGCTTTAACCAATAGGCTACCTGTCACCCCAAATGATGGGCTATTGTGTGTAGATTGCTGAATATATATATATTTATTTTTTAAATCCATTTTAAAATAAGGCTGTAACTTAAAATTAACAAATTGTGGAAAAAGTAATGGTGTCTGAAAATTTCCCAAAGGCACTGTACAAACATCACATTGAATATTCAACTCACTTTCAAAAAGCTCCATGGGGAAGAAAGGATTCCCAGATGATCTTTTAGATGTTCTGTCTTCAGGATGTTCTGGGTTGATGGCTGCTGGAGAGGGGAGGGCAGTTGAGTGAGCTGGGGCCTTTTATTGCCCTTCCTCTGGGAGCCTGTCAGCTTGTGACATGATGAGAGAGAGTGAGAGAGGGCCTACCTGTAAGATATATTGTGTTATAAATGTACTTCTATTTGAAGAGGTTTTTGACCATTCGGGGACCTAATCTCAAACACTCAAAATATTGTCCACACGAAAGATAGAATTTGGTAATAAGAAAGATTTTTGACAAGTTATATGCACGAAAATAAAGATGTTTAAAAAATGTTACATTTTGGAGAGGTTTTTGCAGACTATATGGGAGGCCTAAGCCTTGTTATGGATACATGTCTATAAAGAATGACTGGTATAAGATATCAGCTCCATTTTTGCGGCACATGTTGACAAGATGTTGGGGAATCACTGGAGGGGAATGTTGACCAACTGAGCATCTCAGTGTACAGCTCAATAAACACAAGAGTAGTTTTGTTACATTTCAGTCTTCTGTGATGAAGTGTCATATTGGGATGTAAACTCAAATATGTATACATTTAATCTGTATCTGACATGGTACTGGTGTCTTCTTTTTTAAAGCCCATAACCATGTGTGTGATGTGTAAACAACAAAGGGCACCCCCCCCCCATAAAAAGATCCTGCGACAGAAAGCTGCACAATATGTTGAGTAAAGTATGTGTTGCCACTATCATGTATCCTACCATGACTATTTCAAACCCTACTCCATGTGTTGCAACTATCATGTATCCTACCATGACTATATCAAACCCAACTCAATGTGTTGCCACTATCATGTTTCCTACCATGACTATATCAAACCCTACTCCAATTGTTACCTCTATCATGTATCCTACCATGACTATATCAAACCCTACTCCATGTGTTACCACTATCATGTATCCTACCATGACTATATCAAACCCTACTCCACGTGATTCCACTATCATGTATCCTACCATGACTATATCAAACCCTACTTCATGTGTTGCCACTATCATGTATCCTACCATGACTATATCAAACTCTACTCCATGTGTTGCCACTATCATGTATCCTACCATGACTATATCCAACCCAACTCCATGTGGTGTCACTATCATGTATCCTACCATGACTATTTCCAACCCTACTCCATGTGTTGTCACTATCATGTGTCCTACTTGGCTGAAGCTTTGAACCAGTGGAATAAGTATTGAGGAGCAGGAAGGTTAAAGGTCACTTCAGGATACAGCTGTTACTCTACACTATCCCTGGATAATCCACTTTTACCTAATTCCGTTTTTGTTCTTTTCTCAAATTCCGTTTTCTTTGTGTAGTTTTTCCAGGTTTCTGATGCCCCTGTTTTTCTGTTTTTTGCTCTCTAAATCACACTGTTAATAGAATAACAACAGAATTGGATGTTCTAAGTCCACAATAATACTTAAACCTCATCAAGAGACCACTTTTGAAGTCTGAGAAAAATCTAAGACATTTTTTGGAGAAAGCTTTTCCATCAACCAGAAGATGGTTGTCATTAGCATCATCGCTAACAGCTACACATAGTGGTAGACGAATGCACTCAGACAGGGGCATTTCCTAACTGTTTCATCTTCAGAAAGTTGTAACAAAATACATATCACTTAGGTGAATTTAACGACGACTTTCAGGCAGTGGGTTCAGAATAACTAGGACAATAAATGAATACAAATTCTACCAGGGCACTTTAGAGACAGGAAGGGGAAAGGGGCATGAGCTCTACACAGGTAGAGTCCTATCTGTCCATGTTACCTTTTGCAAAGTGGGCACTGCCTCATGTGGCAACACCAACACTCACATAAATAGCCCATATGCCACTGGGTGAGACGTTTTCATTGTTCTTGGGCAGCATTATGTGAGGTGTTATTATGTGTTGTTAGCGATGAGCTTTGGTCAATTTAGCTCGGAATATTCCACCCTCGTCAATCTGTCACCTAATCCTACCTAATGGACAGGTCAGCCCTGGAGGAAAGTATTGGCTGTAAGAAGGAAGAGAAAACATAACATCTGGTTGTTTTTTAAATTACTTTGAATAAAAAATCCAATCTGCGTTACCCACTCCAGTCAGCAGATGGGGATGTACGTCTTTCAGGTGATGCTTCTTGCGTGACGTATAATCTAGTGGACGGACAGGTTTCTTCAACAGCGAAAAGAAGATAAGAAAAGTTTATTCAAGAGCGACAACAGACTACTGATTTAACCACGCGGGAGCTTGCTAGCGAATTTAAAACCGAAACATTGGAGCTCTTTAGACCAATCTTGTGTATATTACTCTTAGTGTTTTGAATATAATTCTGTTTACCTTTCTACTAGTTCACTTAAACGTAATTTGCCTGTTAAATTAGCAAATGTGGTAAATTGATAATGTACTAGGCTAATCGACCGGAGCATGAGTTCACTAAGCTCGACAGATAAAGAAGCTCTGATGAAAGGAGAGGAAGAAGCTTTCAGCATGAATAGGGAGGAAAGGGAGGCTATCACATTGAAAGAGGAGAATGTATTGAAAGAAGAGGAAGAACCTTTTGGAGTGAAAGAGGAGCTTTTTGGAGTGAAAGAGGAACCTTTTGGAGTGAAAGAGGAGGCTATCTCAGTAAAACAGGAGGAAGACTTTTTGGGAGTGAAAAATGAGGAGACTGAAGATCTGATTACCACCAGTGAGTACTGTCTAAAAATCAGGGGCACAAACTATGCAGTTGTTGAACTAATGTGTGGTTTTAAAGGGCATTCTACTGAAGTTCTACACTTGAATATGTTGTTCAGTACTGTAGGAATTGTTTAAGGGGCAATCTGCCATTGGTACATATATTTTGGGACTTTTCAATCAGATGTATTGAATTCTCCATGTGGTCTACATTAAAGTTCCCCTCATCTGATGTAACAGACTTTTAAAATTCAATATTGGAACATATTTTCTACTTAAAATATCAATTGGATGCAGAAGGCACCCATTTAGTGGAGCGACCCTTTCACATTTACAACACAAACAACATTTTACAAAATCATGATGAAAGTGGCCATTGTAGGCTCTTTTTAGACATATTCATGCCTCTTGTAAGACTCTGTGATTGCAATAGATGGTGTTAGAGAATTTCCAGTCATCTGGGTACTGAAAATCTCCATACTGTTTTCTTTGAGGTAGAAAGCAGAATCGATATAAGGTTAAATATTAGCCATGTGTAAGCAGAATGAAGGCTGAGCCCATGTGATTGTACGGAGCTGGATCAACATCGAGTTAACCATTAGACATGTAACAAACAGAACGTAAGCAGAATCCGTGTGGATGAGGCAAGGTAGACCAACACAAGACTGGTCTGGGCCATATCTGATCTTGTGAAGGCTACTGGACATGGGTTAATCATACATAGACAACATCAGCCTGAACTTGTGAAGACCTTTGGACAGGAACATTAGCTAATCAGTTATAGGAACCATTAGACAGTAGGAGTGTTCATGTCTGTGTGTCACGCCACCAATAGAATCTATGCCCTAATGTCTGAGCCAATAAGAAAGGCAGCAAGACTAGGGTGGCCAAGGCTAGAAGGTATCAATCATTTACGTAAAAGTGGGGTGACGATGTTATGTAAGGGAGAGTCAGTTCTTCAATGGAAATGCTTGGCTTTGTTAATTTTGTAATGAAGTCTATTTGAATTCACATGCTCCGGTATCTGAGAAATATTTGATTCAATATTTCCACGACAATGGTCATAAGTTTACCATCTGTTTGATGTTGTCGTTCACACAGGAGAGAGACACGACTATTGTGGATCCTCTGGGGAGCCTCAACAACATCCTGATGCTGATGAGTCAGAGAAGAGTCTCTCCAGATCAGAACACCAGATGGTACAGCTTGGTCTGGTCTAGCATACAGCTTGCTCCGTCTGGGTCTGGGCTGGGTTTCTGTAAAGCACTTTATGACAACAGTGACATCAGTATCCATGATGATATGTGTCTGTGTCCCCTCTTTATGGTTACCAGGACAACGCTAGCCCTTCCTCCCTCCCGGAGTCCCCGTGTCGTGCCTCTCCCGGTAGCGCCTTACTGCTGGGTATGAAGAGGTTGTCTGTGCTGCTGGTGGACTGCAGAAAAACAACAGGGCTGAGTGGAACTGTGAGAGTAGGAGAAGAGAAGAAAGGATCAGATTTGACACATCAAAGTAAGTGCTGTAGTTTAGTTTGAACAAATACAATAGATCTGCCCACAGGTATCTGTTACCAGGACAACCAGCAGAGTTCTGTTAGTTGACATGAAGATAGACTGGTGGATATGGATGTTATGAATATCATAACACTGAAAAAGGATTCTGCCAATGAAAAGAGAAACCAATGGACCATATAAGACCTTGATGAAAGTTAGCTTTAGAGAGAAAGTTTCAAGATGATCTGATGTAAGGTGCATGTTTTACAAAAACATTTTATCAAATCATTATGGATGTTACAATGCCTATCCCAGTCAACCCCCCCTATCTTTACAAGACTGTAGAACAGGAAAACAAAACAAAAAAGACACTTCAAATTTGTCTGTATCGCTTCATTAACATCTGATCTACAGATATATTATTCTACACTACTGGTCAAAAGTTTTAGAACAGCCAACAAGTTCTCAGCTTATGTGGGAACTCCTACAAGACTGTTGGAAAAGCATTCCAGGTGAAGCTGGTTGAGAGAATGCCAAGAGTGTGCAAAGCTGTCATCAAGGCAAAGGGTGGCTACTTTGAAGAATCTATATATATTATAGATATAAAAATATATATTTTTATTTGTTTAACACTTGTGGTTACTACATGACTCCATATGTGTTTTTTAATAGTTTTGATGTCTTCACTAATATTCTACAATGTAGAAAATAGTAAAAATGAAGAAAAACCATTGAATAAGTAGGTGAGTCCAAACTTTTGACTGGTACTGTACATGAAATTCCCTGGCAACAACTCCTGTGGACTTTCCTGCAGTCAGCATGCCAGTTGCACGCTCCCTCTAAGACATCTGTGGCATTGTTGTGTGACAAAACTGCACATTTTAGAGTGGCCTTTTATTGTCCCCAGCACAAGGTACACCTGTATAATAATCAAGCTGTTCAATCAGCTTCTTGATATGCCACACCTGTCAGGAGGATGGGTTATCTTGGCAAAGAATAAATGTTCACTAACAGTCTTTTTTTTCAGTTCATTAAACATCCAACACTTTACATGTTGCGTTTATATTTTTGTTTATTGTAGTTACTATCAGTTTTAGGAACATCTACCCAAAATATTTCACCTTATTTTTTACTTTACCCAAAATATGACATCAGCGATAGTCAAAATGTTGAAAATCTGTGAACGTATAAATAAGAAATTGGTCCATTTAAACAGCATGTGTCGAACCCTTTCAACAACGGGGAGATGTTACTGATGTGCTTTGTATCTTCGACGTAAAAACAAGTTTTGGACTTCCACTTAAAATGACTTATTTACTTATAGTTTAAGGAAGTGTGTAGGTCGCATTCTGTATCATACAGCTATGAAGGTTATATATTTAGAACCACCTGCTCAATTGGAATCTAGCGACGTCTGTCTTCAGTGTCCTAGAACTGTTTAGTTTTTTGTGTCCTGACTTGTAAAACAGGATGAATAAATAAGTAATGTAAACATATTGTCAGTAATTGCCAGGAAACTCTACAACATTTGTTTTAAAATCACGCCAAGGTTGTTAAAACTGGCATCAGGTTATTGAGGGATCTGATTAGGATTTACCCTCGTAGCAAGGCAGTTTCATTTGGGTCTCTTTTTTAAAAAACACACTTGTCTTTGGCAGGAGAAAGACCAGACTCAGAGGAACCAGAGCCAGGGACGTCCAAACCAGCAAGAAGACACCAGTGCTCCCACTGTGGAAAAGGTTGTAACCACTTATGGGAGCTGAAGCAACATGAGAGAATACACACAGGGGAGAAGCCTTACCACTGCTCCCAGTGTGGAAGGAGTTTTAGCCAGAAAGGATACCTGAACCAACACGAGAGAATACACACAGGGGAGAAGCCTTACCACTGCTCCCAATGTGGAAAGAGTTTTATCCAGAAAAGCTACCTAAAACGACATGAGAGAATACACACAGGGGAGAAGCCTTACCACTGCTCCCAGTGTGGAAGGAGTTTTAGCCAGAAAGGATACCTGAACCAACATGAGAGAATACACACAGGGGAGAAGTCTTACCACTGCTCCCAGTGTGGAAAGAATTTTAACCTGTTAGGGTACCTGAAACGACATGAGAGATTACACACAGGGGAGAAGCCTTACCACTGTTCCCATTGTGGAAAGGGTATTAACCTCTTATGGGAGCTGAAACAACACGAGAGAATACACACATGGGAGAAGCCTTACTATTGCTCCCATTGTGGCAAGAGTTTTAACCTCTTATGGGAGCTGAAACAACACGAGAGAATACACACAGGGGAGAAGCCTTACCACTGCTCACAGTGCGGCAAGAGTTTTAACCAGAAAGGACACCTGAACCAACACGAGAAAATACACACAGGGGAGAAGCCTTACCACTGCTCCCTGTGTGGAAAACGTTTTGCAATGTTTGGGACTCTGAAAATACATGAGAGAATACACACAGGAGAGAAGCTGTATCTCTGTTACCTGTGTGGAAAGAGTTTTTCTCACTTATGTCACCTGAAAACTCATGAACAAATACACAAGGGGTGAAGCCTCACCACTGCTCCCAATGTGGAAAGGGTTTTAACCTGTTAGGGGACCTGAAACAACACAGGGGAGAAGCCTTACATGCTCCCAGTGTGCAAAGAGTTTGCCCAGGCTTACAAAAGCTCAGACTGTGGGAAAACATATTACTCATCACAGTCACTTAAACGTCATGAGAGAATCCACACAGAAGAGAGAATAATTACTTCTCCTACTGTGTAAATTGATATTTCACATCACATTGACTTAAAATTCATCAGAGAACATACACAGTGCTCCCATTGTCTTATATTGTTGACTGATAATGTGTTTACTTGTTTATACCATATGGAATTGAATTGTACCAACTATACTCAAACATATATTTCTATGTTTTTATTAGAAAACATTAATTGAATATAGAGTAGATCAGATTCCATGTGTTTAAATGGTCCTTTTTTAAACTCTTTGTGTGTGTTTATCTGGGTGTGTCATTCCTCCAGCACTACAGATAATCAAGTGATATTTGGATATGATGCATTTGCTCCATTGTTGACGTTTGCATTGTTGGCCCACTGATGATTTAATGACATGAAAATGTTCAGACTGTAATGGAAAATGTTCATTGTATGTGTCCACATTACTGAGTATGTGACTAACCTTGTGAAACTGTCCTATTATAATCTCCTGTTCCTGGGAGTATCATTATGTGTTGCAAACCAGCTGCACCTGCGTCCTTGTATGAATAAAGTCCCTCCCAGGAACAGGAAACTATAAAGATATGTGCTCGTCTCCCAATGCTCCGGAATTCAAACCGTCTCCACTTCGCTGTGTAACTAGTGTATAAGAGGTTAAACAAAGATTCTGCTGTGACTCTGATGTGGAAGATGTTATAAATATTTGTTGGTCTGATTTGATTAATGAGGAGCATCCAGACACTGCACTTCATGAATTTATGAAATTGCTTCTTCCAATTATTGATAAACATGTACCTGTTAAAAAACGGACTGTTACAACTGTTAAGGCTCCGTGGATTGATAAGGAATTGAAAAACTGTATGTTTGAAAGAGATGAGGCAAAAGGAGTGGCTAATAAGTCTGGCTGCACATCTGGCTGGCTTACGTACTGCAAATTGAGAAATTATGTGACCAAACTCAACAACACAATACACTTTATTAGGAAGCCAAGATCAATGATATAAAGAATGATGGAAACAAACTTGTAAAAAAACATAATGAAAGAAAAGCAGTGCAAGTATTGAATGTTGTAAAGTTAGTGTGAGAGAGGTGGAAAAATTGTTATCGATCAATAATGACATTGACAACTTAGATGGGAAGCTACTGAGGACAGTAGCTGACTCTATAGCCACTCCTATCTGTCATATTTTTAATCTGAGCCTAGAGGAAAGTCTTTGTCCTCAGGCCTGGAGGGAAGCCAAAGTAGTTCCACTACCCAAGAGTGGTAAAGCGGCCTTTACTGGTTCTAACAGCAGACCTATAAGCTTGCTGCCAGCTCTTAGCAAACTTTAGTGAAAAATTGTGTTTGACCAAATACAATGATATTTCTCTGTAAACAAATGAACAACAGACTTTCAGCATGCTTATAGAGAAGGGCACTCAGCATGTGCTGCACTGACACAAATGACTGATGATTGGGTGAGAGAAATTGATAACAAGAAGATTGTGGGAGCTCTATTGTTAGATTTCAATGCAGCCTTTGATATTATTGACCATAACCTGTTGTTGAAAAAAACGTATGTGCTATGGCTTTTCAACCTCTGCCATAATGTGGATTCAGAGCTATCTATCTACTAGAACTCAGAGGGTTTTTAATGGAAGCTTCTCTAATGTCAAACATATAAAGTGTAATGTACCTCAGGGCAGCTCTCTAGGCCCTCTACTCTTTTCTATTCTTACCAATGACCTGCCACTGGCATTAAACAAAGCATGTGTGTCCATGTATGCTGATTATTCAACCATATACGCATCAGCAACCACAGCTAATGATGTCACTGAAACACTTAACAAAGAGTTGCAGTCTGTTTTGGAATGGGTGGCCAATAATAAACTGGTCCTTAACATCTCTAAAACTAAGAGCATTGTATTTGGTACAAATCATTCCTTAAGTTCTAGACCTCAGCTGAATCTGGTAATGAATTGTGTTGCTGTTGAACAAGTTGAGACTAAATTACTTGGCATTACCTTAGATTGTAAACTGTCATGGTCAAAACAAATAGATTCAGTGGTTGTAAAGATGGGGAGAGGTCTAGCCTCAAAGAGATGGTCTACTTTTTTGACACCACACTCCAAAAAGCAAGTTCTGCAGGCTCTAGTTTTGTCTAATCTTGATTATTGTCCAGTCGTGTGGTCCAGTGCTGCAAGGAAAGACCTAGTAAAGCTGCAGCTGGCCTAGAACAGAGCGGCACGTTTTGCTCTTAATTGTAATCAGAGGGCTGATATTAATACTATGCATGCCAGTCTCTCTTGGCTAAGAGTTGAGGAGAGACTGACTGCATCACTTCTTCTTTTTATAAGAAACATGAATATGTTGAAAATCCCAAATTGTTTGCATAGTCTGTAAGGGAATTCTGCCCTATGTGCACAGAAGAGACCACAGGAAATCCGTATTTGATCAGAGCTTAGTTTGTTTAATAAGGATTGCAACCCGGAGTTTACACTTACAGCAATTTGTAAGCAAGACACTCAGTTCAAAAGATGGTGTTTTCCCTTTTTATCCCCTACTGAGAATCACCCCGCCCAGGGTGATGTCCCTTAACTTTAACACCATATAACCTCATAATTAATAGTTGCTAATACAAAGATGTCTCTGCCAGGCAGGGTTCAGCTTATTGCGTTATTGGCAGTTAGTTTCCCAATCACTCTTCCCCTTATTGCTATCATGTCAGACTGGAAGTAAGACTGGAACATAGTATCAACAGGAACTCTTAGTTCCCTTTATCCATCTGTTAACTAAAATATAGTTTCAACACACAGACATCTGACTTTGTACAGTTGACCTTTTCATGCACTTGCAAGGTGTCAACCACTGATTCTTAATCTCAAGCAAAAGCAACACATGTATCATTGTACTTTTGTCATCACAGGTGTTCCTATAATGTACAGATATCATCAAAGTTCTTACAAGTCAACTTACACACAGCTCTGACACACACACTTATCCCACCAGACATGCCACCGGGGGTCTTTTCACAGTCCCCAAGTTTCCAGAACAAATTCAAGAAAGCGTACAGTATTATATAGGGCCCTTATTGCATGGAACTTCCTTCCATCTCATATTGCTCAAATAAACAGCAAACCTGGTTTCAAAAAACAGATAAAGCAACACCTCACAGTACAACCACTCTCCCCTATTTGACCTAGATAGTTTGTGTGTATACATTGATATGTAGGCTACGTGTGCCTTTTACAAAATGTATGTAGTTCTGTCCTTGAGCTGTTCTTGTCTATTGATGTGCTGTATTATGTGTCATGTTTTGTGTGGACCCCAGGAAGAGTAGCTGCTGCTTTTGCAACAGCTAATGGGGATCCTAATAAAATACCAAACTCTGTTGTTCTCTCTGAGCTCAGAAATAAAGAATCTTGGTTTGACTTGGACTCCAGCAGATCCTTATTTTATAATATCCACCACAACTCTCCCACGGATTGCTGTTTATCATTGTCTCAATGAAGACTTCCTCATTCCACTTTCCTGGGGTCATTTACAAGCCTCCCACTGGTTGAATAAACGTTGTTTCCACGTCAAATTAAAAACATCTTTACATTGATGAACCTTCACTATCTTCATCCCTAAACTAGTAACATTAACTATTGTCTATTGTTATTCTCAGTAACCTTCCTGGCCATATGAAATACTAGCTAAATACAATGTTAGCGCCAGTTTTCATGTCTTTGGTTATGCAAACGTTTGTTTATTTAATTATATTTCTCATTGAGATTAATATTTTTTAAATTCTGTATGGGTCACGCATTGCTTTGGTCATATGTTCCCTTATGGGTCAATGATTTTAATTAGAATATAGCAATTATGCTTTCTCCTCAATCACTTACAGTTTCTTTGGAAAGTATTCAGACCCCTTGACTTTTTCCCATTTTGTTATGTTACAGCCTTATTAAAAAATGTATTAAATTAAACAATTTCCTCAGCAATCTGCACACAATACCCCATAATGACAAAGCGAAAACAAGGTTTTTATACATTTTTGCAAATGTTTTAAACACAAAAAAATGATTTACATAAGTATTCAGACCCTTTGCTATATGAGACTCATAATTGAGCTCAGGTGCATCCTGTTTCCATTGATCATCCTTGAGATGTTTCTACAACTAGAATGGAGTCCACCTGTGGTAAATTCAATTGATTGGACATGATTTGGAAAGGCACACACCTGTCTATATAAGGTCCCACAGTTGACAGTGCAGATCAAAGCAAAAACCTAGCCATGAGGTTGAAGGAACTGTCCGTAGAGCTCCGAGACAGGATTGTGTTGAGGCACAGATCTGGGGAAGGGTACCAAAACATTTCTGCAGCATTGAAGGCCCCTGATTTAGCCCCCTGCAGTAAAAGGTTATTCATGGAGTAAAATGATCTGTTTAAGTCATTAGTAAAGGGCACATCGTTAAGAATACAGTTATCTTTTTTTTTTTTTGTGGTCTATATCCTCTCAGTCATTTATTCCTTCATAAACAGAAAACATATGTGTACCTCAACACAACATGTGTTCAAGGGCCCCTCTAGGTTCACAACCTCTTGACCATTAAATCTGGACAGCTGACAACTATTTTTTAAAGGGTAAAAGTGATCTGTTTAGGTCGTCAGTAAAGGAAGCATAGTTAAAGAGTACAATGAACCTTTCGAAGAGGATGGTGTGAGGCCTCTGGGGCATTTTTGGTGGGGTTGACTGAGACATCCCTCGGACACTCTTTTATGGGAGGTAAGATGTATCTGTTTCGGTCATCAGTAAAGGGGACATCTTAATATTACAATGACCCTTTCAAAGACAGAGACATCCCCTGGACATCTCCCCTATAACTATTTTTGAAAGGGTAAAAGTGATCTGTTTAGGTCGTTAGTAAAACATATGTTTTAAAGACACCTGGGGGTCCAGGTTGTTAGTTATTTTGTGTACATTTAGTTCCCCTGTGTGTAAGAGCCCCCCTAGATTCACAACTTCTTGACCCTTAACATTCCCAGCCAAGGAGAGACAGAGGGAGAGAAAGAGAGAGAGATTTAAATTCTTTGAAGGTAAATTACATTTTATTTCAAACCTTTTATTTTATTCAAAAACTTTAGTACAGTCATTTAAACATACATATTACAATTATTAAAGTTTACTATGTCATATTAAATACTAAATTATGTCACTAATGTTTTATTACTAAAGAACTTTATATAAATCACACATGTTGTTATTATTACATGTAGAAACACCACGTGACAACAACATGGTAGAAACCCCACATAACAACAACATGGTAGCAACACAACATGGCAGCAGCACAACATGGTAGCAACACCACATGACAACAACATGGTAGCAACACAACATAACAACAACATGGTAGCAACACAACATGGCAGCAACACAACATGGTTGCAACACCACATGACACCAACATGGTAGCAACACAACATGGCAGCAACACAACATGGTTGCAACACCACATAACAACAACATGGTAGCAACACAACATGGTACAAACATTATTGGGCACAGACAAGAGCACAAAGGCAAGAAGGTAGAGAAAACAATGCATCACGCGGAGCAGCCACAACTGTCAGTAAAAGTGTCCATGATTGAGTCTTTGAATGAAGAGATGGAGATAAAACTGTCCAGTTTGAGTGTTTTTTTGCAACTTGTTCCCGTCGCTAGCTGCAGCGAACTGAAAAGAGGAGCGACCCAGGGATGTGTGTGCTTTGGGGACCTTTAACAGAATGTGACTGGCAGAACGAGTGTTGTATGTGGAGGATGAGGGCTGCAGTAGATATCTTAGATAGGGGTGAGTGAGGCCTAAGAGGGTTTTATAAATAAGCATTAAACCAGTGGGTCTTGCGACTGGTATACAGAGATAACCAGTTTACAGAGGAGTATAGAGTGCAGTGAGGTGTCCTATAAGGAGCATTGGTGGCAAATCTGATGGCCGAATGGTAAAGAACATCTTGCCGCTCAATGTATCCTACCATGACTATATTCAACCCAGCTCCATGTGTTGCCACTATCATGTATCCTACCATGACTATATCCAACCCAGCTCCATGTGTTGCCACTATCATGTATCCTACCATGACTATATCCAACCCAGCTCCATGTGTTGCCACTATCATGTATCCTACCATGACTATATCCAACCCTACTCCATGTGTTGCCACTATCATGTATCCTACCATTACTATATCCAACCCTACTCCATGTATTTCCACTATCATGTATCCTACCATGACTATATCCAACCCTACTCCATGTGTTGCCACTATCATATATCCTACCATGACAATATCCAACCCAGCTCCATGTGTTGCCACTATCATGTATCCTACTTGGCTGAAGCTGTGATCCAGTGGAAGAAGTATTGAGGAGCAGGGAGGTTAAAGGTCACGTCAGGATACAGCTGTTACTCTACACTTTCCCTAGATAATCCAGTAATGAGAGAAAATGTCTAGAATATTTAGGGCCCTATCAAATCCGTTGTCTTTTCTTTTTTTAACCTAATTCCATTTTCTCCGTTTAGTGTTTCCAGGTTTCTGATTTGTCCCTGTTTTTCTGTTTTTCTCTCTAAATCACACTGTTAATAGAAAAACAACAACATTGGATGTTCCAAGTCCACAACAATACTTAAACCACATCAGGAGACCACTTTTGAAGTCTGAGAAAAATCTAAGAAATGTTCATTTTTCTTTAATTCAAGTGGCACCAGCAAGAGCCTTGCTTGGTTAGTGGTGTCTCTGTAGCACACATGTGATTGCAGAGTCTGCTGAACAAATCACAACTGGATTGATGCAAATAATCATGATATCATTCTGCCAGGTAGGCATAGACTACTTTGTAGTGAACATTTAAATGACAAGGTTTTTGGGAAAGCTTTTCTATCAACCAGAAGATGGTTGTCATTAGCATAATCGCCCAACAGCTAAACATAGTGGTAGACAAATGCACTCAGACAGGGGCATTTCAGGGCTTTTTCCTCTTCAGAAAGTTGAAGGAAAATACAAATCACTTAGGCTAATTTAGACGACTTGCAGGCAGTGGGTTCAGAACAACTATGACATAAAAATGAAAACTCTTTAATCTGTCACCTAATCCTACCTAATGGGCAGGTCAGCCCTGGAGTAAAGTATTGGTTGTAAGAAGTAAGAGAAAACATAACATCTGTTTATTTTTATTTTTTATTACCTCTCATGACATTGCTTGCAAGAATAAACATTGTAATTAATATTTTTCCAATCTGCGTTACCCACTCCAGTCAGCAGATGGCGATTTGAGTCTTTCAGGTGATGCTGCTTGCGTGACGTATAATCTAGTGGACGGAACTGGAGGCTTCTTCAACAGCGACAAAAGGCTTCTGATTCAACCAACGTGGTGATTTGCTAGCGAACCTAAAACCGAAACATTGAAGCGCTTTAGACCAATCTTGTGTATTTTACTCTTAGTGTTTTGAATATAATTCTGTTTACTTGTCTACTAGGTCATTTAAACGTAATTTGCTTCTTAAATTTGCAAATGTGGTAAACTGATAATGCACTAGGCTAATCGACCGGAACATGAGCTCACTAATCTCGACGGAGAAAGAAGCTCTGATGAAAGGAGAGGAAGAAGCTTTCAGGATGAAAAGGGAGGAAGAGGAGGCAATCACATTGAAAGAAGAAGTGTATGATATTACAGTGAAAGAGGAATATGGGAAAGAGGTTGTCAGAGTGGAAGAGGAGGAGGTAGAAGCTTTCAGAATCAAAAAGGAGGAAGATGCCATAACATTGAAAGAAGAGAATGTAGTGAAAGAAGAGGAAGACGTTTTGTGAGTGAAAAAGGAGGAGGCTGAAGATCGGATTACAAACAGTGAGTACTGTCTTAAAAACAGGGGCACTATGAAGTTCTTGATTTAATGTATTGTTTTAACGGGGCATTCAAATCAAATGTATTTAAATAGCCCTTCGTACATCAGCTGATATCTCAAAGTGCTGTACAGAAACCCAGCCTATAACCCCAAACAGCAAGCAATGCAGGTGTAGAAGCACGGTGGCTAGGAAAAACTCCCTAGAAAGGCCAAAACCTAGGAAGAAACCTAGAGAGGAACCAGGCTATGAGGGGGGGCCAGTCCTCTTCTGGCTGTGCCGGTTGGAGATTATAGCAGAACATGGCCAAGATGTTCAAATGTTCATAAATGACCAGCATGGTCAAATAATAATCACAGTAGTTGTCGAGGGTGCAGCACCTCAGGAGTAAATGTCAGTTGGCTTTTCATAGTCGATCATTAAGAGTATCTCTACCGCTCCTGCTGTCTCTAGAGAGTTGAAAACAGCAGGTCTGGGACAGGTAGCACGTCCGGTGAACAGGTCAGGGTTCCATAGCCGCAGGCAGAACAGTTGAAACTGGAGCAGCAGCACGGCCAGGTGGACTGGGGACAGCAAGGAGTCATCATGTCAGGTCGTCCTGAGGCATGGTCCTAGGGCTCAGGTCCTCCGAGAGAGAGAAAGAAAGAGATAATTAGACAGCAGCATAAATACTGGAGGCTTAGAATGGAGGGGTTAGGAGACACTGTGGCCCCATCCGATGATACCCCCGGACAGGGCCAAACAGGAAGGATATAACCCCACCCACTTTGCCAAGGCACAGCCCCCACACCACTAGAGGGATATCTTCAACCACCAACTTACCATCCTGCGACAAGGCCGATTATAGCCCACAAAGATCTACGCCACGGCACAACCCAAGGGGGGGCGCCAACCCAGACAGGAAGATCACGTCAGTGACTCAACCCACTCAAGTGACGCACCCCTCCTAGGGACGGCATGAAAGAGCACCAGTAAGCCAGTGACTTAGCCCCTGTATTAGGCTTAGAGGCAGAGAATCCCAGTGGAGAGAATTGGAATTGACCCTATACATTTGCAACACAAACAATATTTGACAAAATCATGATGAAAAAGGCAATTTTAGACATATTCATGCCTCTTGATTGTAATAGATGGTCATAAGTTTACGTCTGTTTGCTGTTCTCGTTCACACAGGAGAGAGACGTGACTATCGTGGATCCTTTGGGGAGCCTCATCAACATCCTGATGCTGACGAGTCAGGGAAGAATCTCTCCAGATCAGAACACCAGATGGTACAGCTGGGTTTGGTCTAGCATACAGCTTGCTCTATCGGGGTCTGGGCTGGGTTTCTGTAAAGCACTTCATGACAACAATGACATCAGCATCCATAATGATATGTGTCTGTGTCCCCTCTTTATGGTTACCAGGACAACGCTAGCCCTTCCTCCCTCCCGGAGTCCCCGTGTCATGCCTCTCCCGGTAGCACCGTACTGCTGGGTATGAAGAGGTTGTCTGTGCAGCTGGTGGACTGCAGGAAAACAACGGGGCTGAGTGGAACTGTGAGAGGAGGAGAAGAGAAGAAAGGATCAGATTTGACACATCAAAGTAAGTGCTGTAGTTTAGTTTGAACAAATACAATAGATCTGCCCACTGGTATCTGTTACCAGGACAACCAGCAGAGTTCTGTTAGTTGACATGAAGATAGACTGGTAGATATGGATGTTATGAATATCATAACACTGAAAAAGGATTCTGCCAATGAAAAGAGAGAAACCAATAGACCATATTAAACCTTGATGAAAGTTAGCTTTAGAGAGAAAGTTAAAAGATGATCCAATGTAAGATGCTTGTTTTACAAAAACTTTTCCTTAAAACATGGATGTTACATTGCCTGTCCCAGTCAACCCCCCTATCTTTACAAGACTGTTGAACAGGCAAACTAAACTCAAGACACTGTTAATTAATTAACTAATACTGGAGGAAAGCTGTGATCAGGCTGCCCACTCAAGAGAAAGCTTCAAACTGTAACCAGTGCCGTCAACCTTGTTCAGGTTATCAATCAACCTACCAGGGTAGTTACAAACAGTAGAGGAATGGGGAG
Source organism: Salvelinus namaycush (assembly GCF_016432855.1). Classification (NCBI taxonomy): domain Eukaryota; kingdom Metazoa; phylum Chordata; class Actinopteri; order Salmoniformes; family Salmonidae; genus Salvelinus; species Salvelinus namaycush. The sequence goes on along the minus strand of NW_024061130.1, from coordinate 173,323 downwards.
GGGGTAACCCATGGGGAGGGGGTCACACTCGGACATTCAGAGAGGGGGTATATTATTGTGGCCCTGGCGGCACAAAATCAAAGTCGGACTGCATGGAGATGCGTGGGGACATGGTCATGACGGGTGGCCGTATTGTGGGTGTTTCAGGAATAAGGTGTACATTTGACCTCCATTATCTAGGATATGACAATGGTAAATAAATCTCAATTTTTGCTAATTTTTTGTGCGGTCTTGCAGGTCTTCTCATGCAGCTGCAACTGCAAGTGCATTTGTAAATCATGACCCATCTTGAGTTGGGCTCTGGGATGGTGCAATTGTTGAGAAAGTGAGCTTATGGTTGTGTGGGGGTAAGGGCTGAGTGTGTGTGGGTGTATGTGTGTATCCCACAACTGTTGCGAAGGAAGAAGTAAAAGATGTTAGGGACAATAGAGGATGATCCACAGATATATATAATACAAATCGAGGTGAGGGCAATGGAAATGCATATGGTAATTGATCTTCTTCAATTCGGTAAATGGCACTGTATGCTCTTTTCAAAGAATGGATCCCAGTCGGTTCAGGGCTATGGGATACAGGGGGTCGAGGGTGGTCTATCGGGCATTGGGATGACAAGCCATCTCGAGATGAGGCCTTTTAGCGGGTGGAATAGTAGGGACCAATTGGAGGTTTACTTAGTAGAAATGCAAATATCATGGTACAACTATATAGACACTCAATCATTATGTTACTTTTTAATAGTACGTTTACAAAAATATATTCTGATTAAAAGAATGAAAGGTGTGTCTCATTATGGTAAGTGGTGAAATAAGTATAGCCAGTTACAATTGTAATGGCTTAGCAGATAATAAGAAAAGACGATCAGTATTTACCTGGCTAAAAGAGAAGGATTATAATATCTATTGTTTACAGGAAACCCATTCAACAGTTTTAGATGAAGTTTTGTGGAAAAAGAACTGGGGGGGCAAAATATATTTCTCCCATGGGCAAAGAAATTCAAAAGGGGTGATGGTTTTAATTAACAATAATTTTGATCCAAATGTGCAAATTGTCCAAACAGATCCTCAAGGTAGATGGATTATTTTAAATATGTTATTGGACAATAAACAAATATGGCTTGTTAACCTATACGGTCCGAATAATGATGATCCAAGCTTCTTTGAAAATATATATAAGAATTTATCAACTCTACAAGCAACACTAGACTCTATTATTATAGTGGGAGATTTTAATACGGTCTTAAATACCTCTATAGACCGGAAAGGAAATCACACTACAAACTATCACCCTCAGGCACTTAAGGAAATCATGAATGTCATGGATATATTGGAATTAGTGGATATATGGAGACTTAAATACCCTGATTTAGTGAGATATACATGGCGGAGGCTGAATCAAGCTAGTCGACTTGACTACTTTCTTATACCATTCTCTCTGGCACCAAAAGTTAAAAAAGTGTTGATAGGGGACAGAATGCGGTCGGATCATCACATAATTGGCATATATATTTCTCTTACAGAATTTCCACGTGGGCGAGGATATTGGAAATTTAATCAAAGTCTACTAGATGATAAATTGTTTAGAACTAGGACAGAAGATTTTATAACTGACTTTTTCAGACATAACATAGGTACAGCAGATCCCCTTATTGTATGGGACACTTTTAAGTGTGCCTTTAGAGGCCATGCAATTCAGTACTCATCTATAAAACAAAGGGAATTTAGATCAAAAGAGTCCATATTAACAAAGGAAATTGAAGGACTAACAGTACAGTTAGATAGCAATAAAAACAGTACCATAGAGGCACAGAATAAGTTAGAGGAAAAACAAAAAGAAATGGAGGAACTTATTCAAGAAAGATCCAGTGTAATATATTATAAAAATAAAGCGAACTGGATGGAATATGGGGAAAAATGCACCAAATTCTTTTTCAATCTTCAATATAGAAATGCTACCAAAAAAAAAGTATTAAAACTTGTTACAAATGATGGAGTCACGCATGATTCACCAAATGATATTTTGAAAGAGGAAGTAAAGTACTTTAAGAATATGTTTTCGTTTCAGGCTCCTCCATCTCCACTAACTGAAACTAATTGTATGGATTTTTTTCCTATTAATAATGTAAAATTAACATCTGTACAGAAAGACTCATGTGAAGGCCAAATTACAGAGGAGGAACTGCTTGATGCAATTGGGGCCTTTAAGGATGGGAAAACTCCAGGGCTGGATGGCATACCAGTGGAAGTATACAAAACTTTTTTTGATATACTCAAAGGACCATTATTAGCTTGTTTTAACCACTCCTATATAAATGGTAGATTATCAGACACGCAACAAGAAGGTCTGATATCGTTATTACTGAAACAGGACCCAAGTGGTATATATAAAGATCCAGTCCAATTAAAAAATTGGAGACCTCTTACACTTCAGTGTTGTGATGCAAAAATCCTAGCAAAATGCTTGGCGCATAGAATAAAAAAAGTTTTGTCAGATATTATTCATCCTAATCAGACAGGTTTTTTACATGGACGATACATTGGAGATAATATAAGGCAAGTACTGGAAACAATAGAACACTATGAAATATCGGGGACACCAGGTCTGGTTTTCATAGCTGATTTTGAAAAGGCTTTTGATAAAGTACGACTGGAGTTTATATATAAATGCCTAGAATATTTCAATTTTGGGGAATCTCTTATAAAATGGGTTAAAATTATGTATAGTAACCCTAGGTGTAAAATAGTAAATAATGGCTACATCTCAGAAAGTTTTAAACTATCTAGAGGAGTAAAACAAGGTTGTCCACTATCGGCATATCTATTTATTATTGCCATCGAAATGTTAGCTGTTAAAATTAGATCAAACATTAATATTAATGGATTAGAAATCCGTGGCTTAAAAACTAAGGTGTCATTGTACGCTGATGATTCATGTTTTCTTTTAAAACCACAACTAGAGTCTCTCCACGGCCTCATAGAGGATCTAGATACCTTTGCTATCCTCTCTGGATTAAAACCAAATTATGATAAATGTACCATATTACGTATTGGATCACTAAAAAATACACATTTTATATTGCCATGTAGTTTACCAATTAAATGGTCTGACGGAGATGTGGACATACTCGGTATAAAAATCCCAAAAGAAAGAAATGATCTCACTCCAATAAATTTTTATAGAAAGTTAGCAAAAATAGATAAGATCTTGCTACCATGGAAAGGAAAATACTTGTCTATTTGTGGAAAAATCACCCTGATTAACTCTTTAGTCATATCACAGTTTACCTATTTGCTTATGGTTTTGCCTACACCTAGTGACCTGCTTTTTAAATTATATGAACAAAAAATATTCCATTTTATTTGGAACGGCAAGCCAGATAAAATTAAAAGGGCCTATTTATATAACGAATATGAATTCGGAGGGCAGAAATTATTAAATATTAAAGCATTAGACCTCTCACTAAAGGCATCAGTCATACAAAAGTTATACTTAAATCCAAACTGGTTCTCTAGTAAATTGGTACGAATGTCTCATCCTATGTTCAAGAAGGGCCTTTTTCCCTTTATTCAGATTACACCTGCTCACTTTCGGTTGTTTGAAAAGGAAATAATCTCCAAAATATCCTTATTTTTTAAACAAGCCTTAGAAAGTTGGTTGCAATTTCAGTTTAATCCACCTGAAAGGACGGAACAAATAGTACAACAAATATTGTGGTTAAATTCAAATATAGTAATTGATAAAAAAACTGTATTTATCGAAGAAATGTTTAAAAAAGGTATAATTTTTGTGAATGATATCATAAATAGGACTGGTGGAGTTATGTCACACATGCAGCTAACACAGACATATGGAAATGTCTGCTCTACCCAAAATTACAACCAATTAATTGCAGCATTACCACAAAAATGGAAGAGGCAAGTAGAAGAGGAAAAAAGTAAGGAACTTGTATGTCGGCCCTGTATTAAAGAACATAAATGGTTAAAGAAAAGTGTGATAAATAAAAACATATACCAATTTCATTTAAGGACCAAAAAACTGACAGCTGTGCCATATAAATTACAAAATAGTTGGGAAGAGATTTTCGATGTACCCATTCCATGGCACATGGTTTATGAATTGATACGCAAAACAACGCCGGATTCAAAACTTCGAATTTTTCAATTTAAATTACTGTACAAAATTCTTGCAACTAATAGAATGTTATATATATGGGGTATACAATCTTCCCAGCTCTGCAGATTCTGTTGTGAGGAGGCAGAGTCATTAGATCATTTATTTTGGTATTGTCCATATGTAGCTCGTTTTTGGTCACAGGTCCAGGAATGGCTGAAGAATTGCAACATTTGCCTAGAACTAACGCTACAGATAGCAATACTGGGGGATTTGAAAAGCCATAGTCAATCAATCAATAATATAATAATTATTTTAGCAAAAATGTTTATTTTTAATTTACAATCTGTAGAAGCTATGAGAATAGGAAGGTTCAAATCTTTTGTGAAGCATCACAGCACAGTTGAAAAATATATGGCAAATAAAAATCCGAAATGGATGATGTTGGAAGATAGATGGGAAGGGTTGAGTGGAACTGAAGGGTGGGACTAATAACAAGATAAACAATGTAGGGCATACGGGATCTGTGAAATGTGTATAGGTGCGGAGCTTTTGTGAAATAGCACAGTTACAAGTGGAAATAAAATTGGATGGACAACAGAAATAGAGGAAGGACTAAGAACAAACAAGAGAGAACTATTATAAAGTAGTCTGTGTCTGTAAAATAGGTATAAGATGTATAAATTGAAGGTAAAAGCAGAAGTGTTTATTAGTTTACTCCAATTGGGGGAGCGGTGGTAGGGTTGCGGGGAATAATAATAAAGGTATATTCTTTAAAAAAGTATGTATGTCTATATAGGTATGTGTATGTATATATGTATATATGTATGCATGCGTGTATGGATATATATATTTACCCAAAAAAATATGGGGGATTGGAAATGATGCAGACAATTACATTGGAAGCAACATTCTTTCCGCAATATTAAGCTGATCCACCCCCCCAAAAAAAAAAAAAAAACAGTAGAGGAATGAAATCATCATGTTTTGGTCATATCTTTACTAATGCTGCAGAAATGTGTTTGAAAGCAGTATCCAGATCCATCAGATGTAGTGATCACAATATAGTAGCCATGTCTAGGAAAACCACAGTTCCAAAGGCTGGGCCTAATATTGTGTAAAAGAGGTCATACAATACGTTTTGTAGTGATTCCTATGTTGTTGATGTAAATAATATTTTTTGGTCCGTGGTGTGTAATGATGAGCAACCAGATGCTGCCCTTGACACATTTGAAAATGCTTATCCCAGTTACTAATAAGCATGCACCCATTAAGAATATTACTGTAAACACTGTTAAATCCACGTGGATTGATGAGGAATTTAAAAATGGTATAATGAAGAGGGAGGCAAAAGAGATGGCATATAGGTCTGGCTGTATAACTGATTGGCAAACGTATTGCAAATTGAGAAATCATGTGACTAAATAAAAAGAAGAAGAAACTACACTATGAAACAGATAAATGACATGAAGAATGATAGTAAAAAAAAAAAATGGAGCATCTTCAATTAAATTTTGGGCAAAAAAATCAACAATGACATGTCACCGGTGTCTGACAACGTGGATGGAAAATTGAGGATAATAGCGGCCGATATTGCCACTCCTATTTGCCTTGTCTTTAATTTAAGCCTATTAGAAAGTGTGTGCCCTCAGGCCTGGAGGGAAGCTAAAGTCATTCCACTAACCAAGAATAGTAAAGCTCCCTTTACTGGCTTAAATAGCCGACCAATCAGCGTATTACCAACCCTTACATTTTTTGGAAAAAATAGTTTGGCCAGATACAATGCTATTTTACAGTTAACAAATTGAGACTTTCAGCTTATAGGGAAGGATATTCAATAAGCATAGCACTTACAAATGACTGATTGGCTTCGAGAAGTTGATGACGATAGAAATATTGTTGGGGCTGTTTTGTTAGACTTCATTGCGACTTTTGACAGTATCGATCATAGTCTGCTGCTGAAAAAAACGTATGGCTTTACACCCCCTGCTATATTGTAATAAAGAGCTTAAAAAAAAAAAGTAACCTTTATTTAACTAGGCAAGTTGGTTAAGAACAAATTCTTATTTTCAATGACGGCCTAGGAACAGTGGGTTAACTGTCTTGTTCAGGGGCAGAATGACGGATTTTCACCTTGTCAGCCCGGGGTTTCCAATCTTGTAATCAGAAGCTAATTACAGTTAACTAGTCCAACGCAATAACGACCTGCCTCTCTCTCGTTCCACTCCACAAGGAGACTACCTGTTACGCAAATGCAGTAAGCCAAGGTAAGTTGCTAGCTAGCATTAAACTTATCTTATAAAAAACAATCAATCATAACCACTAGTTAACTACACATGGTTGATGATATACTAGGTATTATCAAGCGTGTCCTGCGTTGCATATAATCTGACTGAGCATACAAGTATCTACGTTTCTGAATGAACGGTGGTAGGCAGAAGCAGGCGCGTAAACATTCATTCAAAAAGCACTTTCGTGCGTTTTGCCAGCTGCTCTTTGTTGTGCGTCAAGCATTGCGCTGTTTATGACTTCAAGCCTATCAACTCCCGAGATGAGGCTGGTGTAACCGAAGAGAAATGGCTAGCTAGTTAGCGCGCGCTAATAGCGTTTCAAACGTCACTCGCTCTGAGCCTTCTAGTAGTTGTTCCCCTTGCTCTGCATGGGTAGCGCTGCTTCGATGGTGGCTGTTGTCGTTGTGTTGCTGGTTCGAGCCCAGGGAGGAGCGAGGAGAGGGACGGAAGCTATACTGTTACACTTGCAATACTAAAGTGCCTATAAGAACATCCAATAGTCAAAGGTTAATGAAATACAAATGGTATAGAGGGAAATAGTCCTATAATTCCGATAATAACTACAACCTAAAACTTCTTACCTGGGAATATTGAAGACTCATGTTAAAAGGAACCACCAGCTTTCATATGTTCTCATGTTCTGAGCAAGGAACTGAAATGTTAGCTTTCTTACATAGCACATATTGCACTTTTACTTTCTTCTCCAACACTTTGTTTTTGCATAATTTAAACCAAATTGAACACGTTTCATTATTTATTGATTTTAGCATGGAGGCGCTACCAGGAGACAGGCCAGTACATCAGGAGACGTGGAGAAGGCCGTGCTCTGGACACTACGCTGACAGACACAGCAAACCTTCTTGCCACAGCTCGCATTGATGTGCCGTCCTGGATGAGCTGCACTACCTGAGCCACTTGTGTGGGTTGTAGACTCCGTCTCATGCTACCACTAGAGTGAGAGCACCGCCAGCATTCAAAAGTGACCAAAACATCAGCCAGGAAGCATAGGAACTGAGAAGACAATGTCGAGATCCCCCGCGCGCCGTCGAAATGTGACAAAATACCGGACCTGTCACTCCAAAAGCTCTCATTCGGTCTCAGATCAAGCTAGACACCCTATTCAACCTTCCACTGCCTGTTGACATCTAGTGGAAGGCGTATGAAGTGCATACATATCGATAAATAAAAGCAGGCCCTGAAACAGTCTCGTTTTCAGATTTTTCACTTCCTGCACGGAAGTTTGCTGCCAAATGAGTTCTGTTTTACTCACAGACATAATTCAAACCGTTTTAGAAACTTCTGAGTGTTTTCTATCCAATAGTAATAATAATATGCATATTGTATGATCTAGAACAGAGTACGAGGCCGTTTAATTTGGGAACGATTTTTTCCAAAGTGAAAACAGCGCCCCCCCTATTGACAAGAAGTTATTAATAGCCTATCGTCTGTAAGCTGTTTGTGTCTTAACAACCGTTCCACAGGTGCATGTTCATTAATTGTTCATGGTTCATTGAACAAGCATGGGAAACAGTGTTTCAACCCTTTACAATGAAGATCTGTGACGTTATTTGGATTTTTACGAATATTCTTTGATAGACAGGGTCCTGAAAAAGACCCGTAATTTTTTTTGCTGAGTTTATTTTGTATATGTTTTATGTTGAAAAGTGTTTTTTTCTCAGACATAAATGAACAACTCCAGGTGAAAGACAAAGGCCATAGCTGTAATAAAATAACAAATTAACTGGCAAAGCAGCAGAGCGAGGCCCGCATCCAGCAACGTCACGAGTCACGTTTTGCAGTTGTTTCAGTACAGCACTACAGGGAGAGGGAGAGGGCAAACTCCACTGGACTAGTTTCAATGTATGGAATCACTTATGAGTTTCTGGATTTTGAGTAAACTTTTCCTTTAAAGCATCAGACTCCATAGTAATTCATCATTAGAAGCTACAGGCCTCCTTTAAGACTCCATGTTTCATCATTAGATGCTACAGTCCTCCTTTAATGCAGCTGGTGGCCACACCAGATACTGACTGTTACTTTTGATTTTGACCCCCCCACTTTGTTCAGGGACACATTATTCAATTTCAGTTAGTCACATGTCTGTGGAACTTGTTCAGTTTATGTCTGTTATTGAATCTTGTTATGTTCCAACAAATATTTACACATGTTAAGTTTGCTGAAAATAAAAGCAGTTGACAGTGAGAGGACGTTTCTCTTTTTTGCTGAATTTAGATTGACGAGGGGGGGAAAACAATTGAATCAATTTTAGAATAATGCTGAAATGTAACAAAATTTGGAAAAGGGGATGGGGTCTGAATACTTAAAACCTCTCTGGGATATGTGGGACGCTAGCCTCCCACCTGGCCAAAAGCCAGTAAAAATGCAGAGTGCCAAATTCAACTAAAATACTATAAATATCAAACTTTCATTAAATCACACATTCTATATAGCAAATTAAAGCTACACTTGTTGTGAATCCAGCCAACATGTCAGATTTCAAATACGCTTTTCGGCGAAAGCAAACGATGCTATTATCTGAGGATAGCACCATAGTAAACAAAGAGAGAGAAGCATATTTCAACCCTGCAGGCGCGACACAAAACGCAGAAATAGAAATATAATTCATGCCTTGCCTTTGACGAGCTTCTTTTGTTGGCACTCCAATATGTCCCATAAACATCACAAATGGTTCTTTTGTTTGATTAATTCCATCGATATATATCCATAATGTCCATTTATTTGGCACGTTTGATCCATAAAAACACCGGTTCCAACTTGCACAACGTGACTACAAAGTATCTCAAAAGTTACCTGTAAACTTTGCCAAAACATTTCAAACTACTTTTGTAATACAACTTTAGGTATTTTTAACGTAAATAATCGATAAAATTGAAGACGGGCTGATCTGTGTTCAATACAGGAGGAAAACAAACTGTAGCTAGCTTTCTGGTCACGCGCCTCTATCTAACAGTACACTTCAAGTTACCCTCGTTCTGGATGGCCGTACTTCTTCATTACACAAAGGAAAAACCTCAACCAATTTCTAAAGACTGTTGACATCCATTGGAAGCGGTAGGAACTGCAAGAAAGTCCCTTAGAAATCTGGATTCCCAATGAAAAATAATTGAAAAGAGTGACCTAAAAAGAAAAAAATCTGAATGGTTTGTCCTCTGGGTTTCGCCTGCTCAATAAGTTCTGTTATACTCACAGACATGATTCAAACCGTTTTAGAAACTTCAGAGTGTTTTCCATCCAAATCAACTAATAATATGCACATCTTATCTTCTGGGGATGAGTAGCTGGCAGTTGAATTTGGATATGCTTTTCATCCAAATGTGAAAATGCTGACCCCTATCCTAGAGAAGTTTTTAACGAATGCACTGTGTGTGTGTATACTGAACCAAAATATAAACAACGATTTACAGTTTATATGAGTAAGTGATTGTAAATAAATAAATGAGGCCCTAATCTATGGACTTTACATAACTGGGCAGGGGCGCAGCCATTGGTGGGCCCTGGAGGGCATGCGCCCACCCATTGCGGAGCCAGAACCAGCCAATCAGAATTAGTTTTTCCCCACAAAAGGGCTTCATTAGAAAGAGAAATACAACTCGGGTGGCTGGTCTCAGACGATGTGGAGGTCCTAGGCTGGCGTCGTTACATGTGTTCTGTGGTTGTGAGGCCAGTTGGATGTACTGCCAAATTCTCTAAAATGACGTTGAAATTCTCTGACTTCTGGTAGAGAATTTAACATTCAATTATCTGGTAACAGCTCCAGTGGATATTCCTGCAGTCAGCATGCCAATTGCACGCTCCCTCAAAACTTGAGACATCTGTGGCATTGTGTTGTGTGACAGAACTGCACATTTTAGAGGCCTTTATTCTCCCCAGCACAAGGTGCACCTGTGTAATGATCATGCTGTTTAACCTCTAATTCCTCCCAAACCCGGATCCGGGAGCACCCCCATCAGTAAAAAGCTGACTAGCATAGCCTAGCATAGCGTCACAAGTAAATACTAGCATCTAAATATCATTAAATCACAAGTCCAAGACACCAGATGAAAGATACACATCTTGTGAATCCAGCCATCATTTCTGATTTTTAAAATGTTTTACAGGGAAGACACAATATGTTAATCTATTAGCTAACCACGTTAGCAAAAGACACCACTTTTTTTACTCCACCAGTTTCTTACTCCATCAGTAGCTATCACAAATTCGACCAAATAAAGATATAAATAGCCACTAACCAAGAAACAACTTCATCAGATGACAGTCTGATAACATATTTATTGTATAGCATATGTTTTGTTAGAAAAATGTGCATATTTCAGGTATAAATCATAGTTTACCATTGCAGCCACCATCACAACTCTCACCAAAGCGACTAGAATAACTACAGAGAGCAACGTGTATTACCTAATTACTCATCATAAAACATTTCTTAAAAATACACAGCGTACAGCAATTGAAAGACACATCTTGTGAATCCAGACAATATTTCAGATTTTCTAAGTGTTTTACAGCGAAAACACAATATAGCGTTATATTAGCTTACCACAATAGCAAACATCACAACAGCATTGATTCAAGCCAAACATAGCGATAACGTATAAAAACCACCAAAAGATATTAATTTTTTCACTAACCTTCTCAGAATTCTTCAGATGACAGTCCTGTAACATCATATTACACAATGCATATAGAGTTTGTTCGAAAATGTGCATATTTAGCGGCACAAATCGTGGTTATACAATGTGATTAGTGGCCAAAACTTCAAGCAATCTGTCCGGCGCCATCTTGGAGAGGCACCTATTCTAATCAAAAACTATTCATAAACTTGACTAAAAAATACAAGTTGGACAGCAAATGAAAGATAAATTAGTTCTTAACTTCTTATGGCTGCAAGGGAAAGTGTTGAGTAGCCAGTGAAATCGTGCCCATTTCAAACGGCCTCCTACTCAATTCTTGCTCGTACAATATGGATATTATTATTAATATTGGATAGAAAACACTCTCTAGTTTCTAAAACCGTTGGAATTATTTCTCTGAGTGAAACAGAATTCATTTGGCAGCACTTTCCCTGACCAGGAAGTGAAATGTCAGAAATATGTGTTCTGTTCAACTTGATGCCTATATATGGTCATGACACTTAGGAGTCTACTTACACTCCATACGCCTTCCTTTTGGTCTCAAGAGGATGTGAGAGAAGACATTTTGTGTTCATCTTGGTCAGGGGTGGAATAAAAGCTATTTCTTTGACGTGACCGTCCACGTCCGGTACTCTGAAACGCGCGACAAGGAAGTGCCATTGCCTTCTGTTTTGCTGCCGTAATAGACGAAAACTATCCCCGGCTCGGAATTTTTTTGATACATGTGAACATATCATCGTAATGTATGTTTTTTCAATATAGTTTAATCAGATTATTGAAATTTTTTCGGGAGTTTTGCCGTGTTCCGTCCTCTGACTGTGTTTACGTCGGAGAGATTTGTGCCACTCGGCTAGTGCCAATGCTAAGTGAAGAGGGAAATTTGCCATTCTTAATCCAAACAACGACTCATCTGGACAGAGGACACCTTGTTCAACATTCTGATGAAAGATCAGCAAAAGTAAGAGCCAATTTATGATGTTATTTCATATATCTGTCGTGCATGTTGACTGGTCGTGGGCGCCCAAGTTTTTCTGTCTATTGCTGCTATGCTAATATCACGCTACATTTTGTTTGCGCTGTAAAACATTTAATAAATCGGAAATATTGTCTAGAATCACAAGATGCCTGTCTTTCAATTGCTGTACACTATGTATTTTTCAGAAATGTTTTATGATGAGTAATTAGGTATTTGACGTTGGTGTCTGTAAATATTATGGCTGCTTTCGGTGCAATTTCTGATTGTAGCTGAAATGTAAACTATGAATTATACCTGAAATATGCAAATTTTTTGAAAAAAACATATGCTATACAATAAATATGTTATCAGATTGTCATCTGATGAGGTTGTTTCTTGGTTAGTGGCTATTTTTATCTTTATTTGGCCGAATTTGTGATAGCTACTGATGGAGTAAAAAACTGACGGAGTAAGAAAAGTGGTGTCTTTTGCTAACGTGGTTAGCTAATAGATTTACATATTGTGTCTTCCCTGTAAAACATTTTAAAAATCGGACATGTTGGCTTGATTCACAAGATGTGCACCTTTCATCTGGTGTCTTGGACTTGTTAATGTGTGAAAGTTAAATGTTTAAAAAAAATATCTTTTGAATTTCGCGCCCTGCACTTTGAGCTGGATGTTGTCATAAGTGTACCGGTGTCGGGCTGCACCCCTAACAGGTTAATGCAATCGCTGTGTTAGATTTTTATAATTAACGTTACTGCGCAATACAGCGTGCGCTAAAGCGAGACCGCCCCATAATTCATGGCGGAATTATTATTTTACATTTGTCAACATAAGTACGAATTAACAGCATATAGACTGCTTACTATTAGCTGAGCTTCCATCAGAATCTTGGGCAAGGTGTCCTTTCTGCAGAACAATCGTCTTTGGGTTGAAAGATGTCCTCTTGTCCTGTCGAAATAGCCGCTAATGTTAGCCACCCACTGGAGAGGTGTCCAACTCGTGAAAGCGCATCACAAAGAAATCCAGGAAAATCGCAATAAACTGCTATAAGTTGGTTTAAATTAACTACCTTATGATGTCTTTAACACCTATAACGAATAAAAACATGACCGGAGATATAGAACTACTAAAACGAAAGCGTTTGCAGGACGCCATTGTGATGTCTTCTTGCGCCAGGCGCACCGTTGAAAAGGACGGTACTTCCGTTCCACGGTCTTATATAGGGTCCCAGATTGCGCAATCCACTCCATTCAAATTCTCCCCGCTTACTGACATCTAGAGGAAGACGTATGCAGTGCATGTAGCCCGATGGCTTACATGGGGACTTATAAACTGACCTCAGAACAGGGACCTCGATTTCTGAAATCTCACTCCCTGACAGGAAATGTGCTGCAGAATGAGTTCTGTTTCACTCAGAGAAATAATTCAAACGGTTTTAGAAACTAGAGAGTGTTTTCTATCCAATAGTAATAATAATATGCATATTGTACGAGCAAGAATTGAGTACGAGGGAGTTTAATTTGGGAACGAATTTGTACATGGTCGAAATGGCGCCCCCTAGTGTCAAGAGGTTTTTAATTAGCTTGATATGCCACACCTGTCAGGTGGATGGATTATCTTGGCAAAGAATAAATGTTAACTAACAGGGATGTAAAAAATTCTGCAATCTTTTTTTTCAGCTCATGAAACATCCAACACTTTACATGTTGTGTTAATATTTTTGTTTATTGTAGTTACTCTCAGTTTTAGGAACATCTTCCCAAATATTTCACTTTATTTTTAACTTTACCCAAAATATGACATCAGCGATAGTCAAAATGTTGAAAATCTGTGAACGTCTAAGTAAGAAATTGGGCCATTTAAACAGCATGTGTCGAACCCTTTCGACAACGGGGAGATTTTACTGATGTGCTTTGTGTCTTTGACGTAAAAACAAGTTTTGGACTTCCACTTAAAATTACTTATTTACTTATTTTATGTTTAATGAAGTGTGTACAATTGTGGCCAAAAGTTTTGAGAATGACACAAATATGAATTTTCAGTCTGCTGCCTCAGTTTGTATGATGGCAATTTGCATATACTCCAGAATGTTATGAAGAGTGATCAGATGAATTGTAATTAATTGCAAAGTCCCTCTTTGCCATGCAAATGAACTGAATCCCCCCCCAAAACTGGAAGCTTCAAAAGGAGGGTGATGCTTGGAATCATTGTTCTTCCTGTCACCCATGGTTACCTGCAAGGAAACACGTGCCGTCATCATTGCTTTGCACAAAAAAAGGCTTCACAGGCAAGGATATTGCTGCCAGTAAGATTGCACCTAAATCAACCCTTTATCGGATCATCGATAACTTCAAGGAGAGCGGTTCAATTGTTGTGAAGAAGGCTTCAGGGCACCCAAGAAAGTCCAGCAAGCGCCAGGACCGTCTCCTAAAGTTGATTCAGCTGCGGGATCGGGGCACCACCAGTACAGAGCTTGCTCAGGAATAGCAGCAGGCAGGTGTGAGTGCATCTGCACACAGACTGATATTCTGCAAAAGGTACAGGGATTGGACTGCTGAGGACTGGGGTAAAGTCATTTTCTCTGATAAATCCCCTTTTCGATTGTTTGGGGCATCTGGAAAAAAGCTTGTCCGGAGAAGACAAGGTGAGCGCTTCCATCAGTCCTGTGTCATGCCAACGGTAAAGCATCCTGAGACCATTCATGTGTGGGGTTGCTTTTCAGTCAAGGGTGTGGGCTCACTCACAATGTTGCCTAAGAACACAGCCATGAATAAGGAATGCTACCAACACATCCTTCGAGAGCAACTTCTCCCAACCATCCAGGAACAGTTCGGTGACGAACAATTCCTTTTCCAGCATGAAGGAGCACCTTGCCATAAGGCAAACGTGATAAGTGGCTCGGGGAACAAAACATCAATATTTTGGGTCCAGGGCCAGGAATCTCCCCAGACCTTAATCCCAATGAGAACTTGTGGTCAATCCTCAAGAGGCGGGTGGACAAACAAAAACCCACAAATTCTGACAAACTCCAAGCATTGATTATGCAAGAATGGGCTGCCATCACAGGATGTGGCCCAGAAGTTAATTGACACCAGGGTGGATTGCAGAGGTCTTGCAAAAGAAGGGTCAACACTGCAAATATTGACTCTTTGCATCAACTTCATGTCATTGCCAATAAAAGCCTTTGACACTTATGAAACGCTTGTAATTATACTTCAGTATTTCATAGTAACATCTGACAAAAATATCTGAAGACACTGAAGCAGCATACTTTGTGGAAATTAATATTTGTGTCATTCTCAAAAATTTTGGCCACGACTGTAGGTCGCATTCTCTATCATACAGCTATGAAAGTTATATATTTAGAACCACCTGCTCGATTGGAATTAAGCGACGTCTGTGTCTTGAGTGTCCAAGAACGGTTTAGTTTTTTGTGTTCTGACTTGTAAAACAGAATGAATAAAAAAGTAATGTAGATTGTTAAAACTGGCCTTAGGCTATTGAGCGATCTGATTAGGATTTACCCTCGTAGCAAGGCCTATTTATCATGTGGATGTTTCATTCAGGTCTCTTTTTTAAAAAACACATTGTCTTTGGCAGGAGAAAGACCAGACTCAGAGGAACCAGAGCCAGGCACGTCCAAACCAACAAGAAGACACCAGTGTTCCCACTGTGGAAAGTGTTTTAACCATTTAGAGAACCTGAAACAACATGAGAGAATACACACAGGGGAGAAGCCTTACCACTGCTCCCAGTGTGGCACGTGTTTTAGCCACCTAGGGAACCTGAAACAACATGAGAGTATACACACAGGTGAGAAGCTTTACCACTGCTCCCAGTGTGGAAAGTTTTTCAGCCAGTCAGGGGATCTGAAACGGCATGAGAGAATACACACAGGGGAGAAGCCTTACCACTGCTCCCAGTGCGGAAAGCGTTTTAACGATTTAGGGAACCTGAAAAAACATGAGAGAATACACACAGGGGAGAAGCCTTACCATTGCTCCCAATGTGGAAGGAGTTTCAACCAGCCGGGGGAGCTGAAATGGCATGAGAGAATACACACAGGGGACTTGCTGTCTTATATTGTTGACTGATTGTGATGACCTGTTTTTACCATATGAACTTGAATTGTACAAAGTATACTAAAACATATTAAAAAACATGAATTTAATATGGAGTTTGAATATAGAGTAGGTCAGATTCCTTCTGTTTTAAATGGTCCTTTTTTAAACTCTGACACTGTGTGTGTTTATCTGTGTGTCATTCCTCCAGCACTACAGATATCAAGTGTTATTTGGATGTGATGCATTTGTTCCGTTGTTTACATTTGCAATGTTGGCCCACTGATGATTTAATGAAATGTAAATGTTCACAGACTCTGTAATGCAAAATGTTAATTGTATGTGTCCACATATCTGAGTATGTGACTTGTGGTGGATGAATCAGAATTAGTTGGGTAACATAGATAATTAAGATGTCTTATCTGCATAATATGCTGATGTGATATACTTGTTATTAGAATGTATCCCTTCGGACTCTGGTGATGGCAGTTGCACTTCTTCCCTCAGCTGGGGCTCAGTCACCTGGGGCCCAGAGAGGGGAGAGATCAGGCTTGTCTTTTACATATCCCTGGTGCTATGCAGACTATCAGGAAGGGAAGAGGACAGGAGGGAACATTGTCTTCATATGTGAATGTATCTGTTAAACTATGTGAAGGGATGGTGTGATTAATGGGGAACCAATTACTGGTTTCCACAATGTCTGTGCGCAAGTCACTCCCTCCTTTGGCATTGGGGGGAGGTGTATGGCAGTGTCTGGAACCATTGTATGTCTTCTCTGATGTTGCACTTATCCTGGGATAGTGTATGACCTAGAGGCTCACTCCCCTCAGTGAGCTTGTCCAGGAGTGGGGTCAAGAAGGGGTTTTACTTGAGATGGGAGTATCTAGAGTTGACAATTGAGTTATGCCATTGGATGAGTTGGTGTTTTTGTGCAATGAAGTACCAGGAAAGAGATTAGAACCTCGTCTTAGGGACCAAACTGAATGATAAATTATAGCGAATGCTATCTGGCTACGGGATACTCCTTCCTCATTATAAAGTCTCACTTTGTAAACTGTTCCTAATATCTGTGGTTTGTTATGTCGACTAGGGGGTGGATCTTTGCTATGAAAGATCTCAGTAGCCATTGTGTTGCCACTCTCAACGGTTCATTAGAAATAGTGAATTGTTGAAAGTCATTGCAAAGATCTTATTATTAAAGATGTAGTTTAAGTATAACTCTGATTGGTGTGTGAACTTTGTCTCTCCTCATTTGGTAATACAGAAATTAACCACCACAGACTAACCTTGTGAAACTGTCCTATTATAATCTCCTGTTCCTGGGAGTATCATCCTGCATTGCAAACCAGCTGCACCTGCGTCCTTGTATGAATAAAGTCCCTCCCAGGAACAGGAAACTATAAAGATATGTGCTCATCACCCAATGCTTCAGGAATTCAGACTGTCTACACTGCGCTGTGTAACTGTTATTCTCTCTGAGCTCAGAAATAAAGAATCTTGGTTTGACTTGGACTCCAGCAGATCCTTATTTTATAATATCCACCTCAACTCTCCCACGGATTGCTGTTTATCATTGTCTCAATGAAGAGTTCTTTGTTTTACTTTCCTGGGTGCATTTACAAGCCTCCCACTGGTTGAATAAAATTTGTTTCCACGTCATTTCAACAAAACACCTTTTGTTTCATGGACTTGCAACCTAAATCCAATGACAGGTGACATTTTGTGTTGATTTCATGTAGACTTCACTTTAGTTGACGAACCAAAGAAATGTAAATAGAAACTAGATATTGAACTGACGTCTGTGCCCAGTGGGCTGGTTTGAATAAGTAGCAGGTGTTGGATCAATATCCACCTTAGTAGCTAAGTTTCCATGTAATTTGCAACAGATTTTCATGTGAATATTCTAAAATCTGCATTAAACAATATATGCATTTTTCCACAAGAAATGTTTCTATCAGACAGACTTATTGCTGATCAAAGGCTTTACGGGACAAAAAATACTTTTGCTGTTGAATTCCCATGTGCCGAATGGAAAAATACAAGTTAAATGGGTTTCCATCACATTTTCAACTCTACTGATGGTTTTAAAAACTTGCGTAAAATAGAAACGTGCTCTTGTCCCGTGCACTGTAGCCTGCAGCTCACATATACAGTGCGGGTAGTCTACCTACATGATGAGAGTATTATGGATAAGAGCGATATTATTTTATTTGTCAAATGGCAACCAAGCATCAATCATGTCACCAGAATAAGACCCTCAAAATTTATTGGAAAGGAGGATCAAGCTCATCACATGTAGTTTCACCACCCTGTGAAGTTCATAACTTATTTAGTCTGTAGCCTAATAAACTGCATGGTTTCCCAAGTCGTAGTGGGAGGACCACACAACATATCATCACGTGACTTCAAGTTAACTAAGATGTGATGGTTATTAAATAAATATTTGCTCATGAAGGAGTTTCCACCATTTCTCGCTCATAAATGTTTACTGACACAAAATGATCCCACCATGTAAAACAAACAAACAAATTGTCTATCTGCATTAGTAAAATTGTACAGGCATATCCTGTTTCCGTCAGCCCGGTCATTACTTTTGAAATGGTTGGATCAATATCCACCTTCATGATATGGATGAAGCCTGATTTGGAATGTCTGAGTAGTTCTATATGATGTCATAATACACTCCTCTGATAATCAAGTGATATTTGGAATGTCTGAGTAGTTCTATCTGATGTCATAATACACCCCTCTGATAGTGATACATTTGCTCCATTGTTTCCATTATTTATTTAACAAGGTAAGTCAACTGAGAACAGCATGCATGGGAGGAAACTCTTTACAATTTGGCTCATGCATCCCCCCTTCTCTCCCCTGTAACTATTCCCCAGGTTGTTGCTGTAAATGACAATGTGATCTCAGTTGACTTACCTTGTTAAATAATAATCATGTTTCCATCCAAAGTTTATTAATTAGGATATATACAAATATGATGATGTGAATGAACAAGCCTTTTCATACTTTATAACATGGCTATATACAATGCCTTCAGAAAGTATTCAGACCCCTTGACTTTTTCCACATTTTGTTACATTACAGCCTTATTCTATTGTGTATTAAATCACTTTTTCCCTCTCATCAATCTACACACAATATCCCATAATGACAAAACAAAACAGGTCTTTAGAAATTGTTGTTAATTTATTAAAAAATAAAAAACAGAAAAATAACATTTACATAAGTATTCAGACCCTTTACTCAGTACTTTGTCGAAGGACCTTTGGCAGCGATTACAGCATTGAGTCTTCTTGGGTATGACGCTACAAGCTTGGCACACCTGTATTTGGGGAGTTTCTCCCATTCTTTTCTGCAGATTCTCTCAAGCTCTGTCAGGTTGGATGGGGAGTGTTGCTGCACAGCTATTTTCAGGTCTCTCCAGAGATGTTAGATCAGAGAGACCAGAGACTTGACCCGAAGCCACTACTGCATTGTCTTAGCTGTGTGCTTAGGGTTGTTGTCCTGTTGGAAGGTGAACCTTCGCCCTCAGTTTGAGGTCCTGAGCGCTCTGGAGCAGGTTTTCATCAAGGATCTCTCTGTACTTTGCTCAGTTCATATTTCCCTTGATCCTGACTAGTCTCCTAGTCCCTGCCGCTGAAAAACATCACCACAGCATGACGCTGCCACCACCATGCTTCACCCTAGGGATGGTGCCAGGTTTCCTCCAGACGTGACGCTTGGCATTCAGGCCAAAGAGTTCAATCTTGGTTTCATCAGACCAGAGAATCTGGTTTCTCATGGTCTGAAAGTCCTTTTGGTGCCTTTTGGCAAACTCCAAGTGGGCTGTCATGTGCATTTTACTGAGGAGGGGCTTCCGTCAGGCCACTCTACCATAAAGGCTTGATTGGTGGAGAGATGGTTGTCCTTCTGGAAGGTTCTCCCATTTCCAGAGAGGAACTCTAGAGCTCTGTCAGAGTGACCATCGGATTCTTGGTCACCTCCCTGACCAAGGCCCATCTCCCCCGACTGCTCAGTTTGGCCGTGCCGCAAGCTCTAGGAAGAGTCTTGGTGGTTCCAAACTTCTTCCATTTTAGAATGATGGAGACCACTCTGTTCTTTGGGACCTCCAATGCTGCAGAAATGTGTTGGTACCCTTCCCAAGATCTGTGCCTCGACCCAATCCTGTCTCGACCCAATTCCTTCTACCTCATGGCTTGGTTTTTACTCTGACAGTCTCATAATAAAGGGTCTGAATACTTACTGTTATGTAAAGAAGGTATATTTTTTATCTTGAATAAATGTTTCTATAAACCTGTTTTTGCTTTGTCATTTAAATGTTTTATATTTAACTAGGCAAGTCAGTTAAGAACAAATTCTTATTTACAATGACGGCCTGTCAGAACAACAGATTTTTACCTTGTCAGCTCTGGGATTCGATCCATCAACCTTTTGGTTACTAGCCCAATGCTTTAACCAATAGGCTACCTGCCGCCCCAAATGATGGGCTATTGTGTGTAGTTTGCTGAATATATAAATATCTTTTTTAAATCCATTTTAAAATAAGGCTGTAACTTAATAAAATGTGGAAAAAGTCATGGTGTCTGAATACTTTCTGAAGGCACTGTACAAACATCACATTGAATATTCTCCTCACTTTTGAAAAGCTCCATGAGAAAGAAAGGATTCCCAGATGATCTTTTAGATGTTCTGTCTTCAGGATGTTCTGGGTTGATGGCTGCTGGAGAGGGGAGGGGCAGTTGAGTGAGCTGGGGCCTTTTATTGCCCTGCCTCTGGGAGCCTGACAGCTTGTCAGCTTACAGAGAGTCTACCTGTAAGATATGTGTTATAAATGTACTTCTATTTGAAGAGCTTTTTGACCATTCAGGGACCTAATCTCAAACACTCATGAAAACATGAAAAAAATATTGTCCACACGAAAGATAGCATTTGGTAATAAAAAATATTTGTGACAAGTTATATGCATGAAAATAAAGATGTTTAAAAAATGTGACATTTTGGAGAGGTTTCTGCAGACTATATGAGAGGCCTAAGCCTTGTTATGGATACATGTCTATAAAGAATGACTGGTATAAGATATCAGCTCCATTTTTATTGAACATGTTGACAAGATGTTGGGGAATCACAGGAGGGGAATGTTGACCAACTGAGCATCTCAGTGTACAGTTTAATAAACACAATAGGCATTTTGTTACATTTCAGTCTTCTGATGATGTATTTAAAGTGTCATATTGGGATGTAAACTCAAATATGAATACATTTAAACTGTATCTGACATGGTACTGGTGTCTTCTTTTTTAAAGCCCATAACCATGTGTGTGAAGTGTAAACAACAAAGGGCACCCCCCATAAAAAGATCCTGCTACAGAAAGCTGCACAATATGTTGAGTAAAGTATTTTGCTTACCATGACTATATCAAACCCTACTTCATGTGTTATCACTATCATGTATCCTACCATGACTATATCAAACCCTACTTCATGTGTTTCCACTATCATGTATCCTACCATGACAATATCAAACCCTACTCCATGTGTTTCCACTATCATGTATCCTACCATTACTATATCAAACCCAGCTCCATGTGTTGCCACTATCATGTATTCTACCATGTCTATATCCAACCCTACTCCATGTGTTGCCACTATCATGTATCCTACCATGACTATATCCAACCCAACTCCATGTGTTGCCACTATCATATATCCTACCATGACTATATCCAACCCAACTCCATGTGTTGCCACTATCATGTATTCTACCATGACTATATCCAACCCTACTTCATGTGTTGCCTCTATCATGTATCCTACTTGGCTGAAGCTTTGATCCAGTGGAAGAAGTATTGAGGAGCAGGGAGGTTAAAGGTCACTTCAGGATACAGCTGTTACTCTACACTATCCCTGGATAATCCACTTTACCTAATTCCGTTTTTTGTTCTTTTCTCAAATTCCATTTTCTCCGTTTAGTTTTTCCAGGTTTGATGTCCCTGTTTTTCTGTTGTTGTTTTTCTCTCTAAATCACACTGTTAATAGAATAACAACAGAATTGGATGTTCTAAGTCCACAATACTTAAACCTCATCAAGAGACCACTTTTGAAGTCTGAGAAAAATCTAAGAAACTTTTTGGGGAAAGCTTTTCCATCAACCAGAAGATGATTGTCATTAGCATCATCGCTAACAGCTACACATAGTGGTAGACGAATGCACTCAGACAGGGGCATTTCCGGGCTGTTTCCTCTTCAGAAACTTGTAGCAAAATACAAATCACTTAGGCGAATTTAACAACTACTTGCAGGCAGTGGGTTCAGAATATCTATGACAAAAAATGAATACAAATTATACCACCAACCAAAAGGGCACTTTCGAGACTGTAAGGGCAAAGGGGCATGTGCTCTACACAGATAGAGCCATATCTGTCCATGTTACCTTTTGCAAAGTGGGCACTGCTTCATGTGGCAACAGCAACACTCACCTAAATAGCCCATATGCCACTTGGTGAGATAATTTTCCATTATTCTTTGGCAGCATTATCTGAGGTGTTATGTGTTGTTAGCAATGAGCCTTGGTCAATTTAGCTAGGAATATTCCACCCTCTTTAATCTGTCACCTAATCCTGCCTAATGGGCAGGTCAGCCCCTGGAGGAAAGTATTGGCTGTAAGAAGTAAGAGAAAACATAACATCTGGTTGTTTTTAAAATTACTTCTAATAAATATATAAAACAATCTGCGTTACCCACTCCAGTCAGCAGATGGGGATGTGCGTCTTTCAGGTGCTGCTTCTTGCGTGACGTATATTCTAGTGGACGGGACGGGAGGTTTCTTCAACAGCGAAAAAATAAGAAAAAAAAGTTTATTGAAGAGCGACAACAGACTACTGATTTAACCACGCGGTAGCTTGCTAGCGATTTTAAAACCAAAACATTAAAGCTCTTTAGACCAGTCTTGTGTATATTAATCTTTGTGTTTTGAACATAATTCTGTTTACGTTTTCTACAAGTTCATTTAAACGTAATTTGCTTGTTTAATTAGCAAATGTGTTAAATTGATAATGCACTAGGCTAATCGCCCAGAGGATGAGCTCACTAATCTAGACAGATAAAGAAGCTCTGATGAAAGGAGAGGAAGAAGCTATCAGGATGAAAAAGGAGGAAGAGGAGGCTATCACATTGAAAGAGGAGAATGTATTGAAAGAAGATGAAGAACCTTTTGGAGTGAAAGAGGAACATTTTGGAGTGAAAGAGGAGGCTATCTCAGTAAAAGAGGTGGAAGACGTTTTTGGGATGAAAGAGGAGGAGACAGAAGATCTGATAAACACCAGTGAGTATTGTCTTAAAAACTATCTTAAAAACAGGGGCACAAACTATGCAGTTGTTGTTCTAATGTGGGGTTTTAAAGGGCATTCTACTGAAGTTCTACACTTGAATATGTTGTTCAGTACTGTAGGAATTGTTAAAGGGGCAATCTGCCATTGGTACATACATTTTTGGGACTTTTCAATTAGATGTATTGAATTCTCCATGTGGTCTACATGAAAGTTCCCCTCATCTGATGTAACAGGCTTTTAAAATTCAGTATTAGTAACATAATTTATACTTAAAATATCAAAGGGATGCAAAAGGCACCCATTTAGAACGACCCTTTTACATTTACAACACAAACAATATTTTACAAAATCATGATGAAAGTGGCCCTTTTTAGACATATTCATGCCTCTTGTAAGACTCTGTGATTGCAATAGATGGTGTTAGAGAATTTCCAGTCGTCTGGAGATTTTCAGTACCCATACTGTTTTCTTTGAAGTAGAAAGCAGAATCGATATAAGGTTAAATATTAGCCATGTGTAAGCAGAATGAAGGCTGAGCCCATGTGAATGTACAGAGCTGGATCAACATGGAGTTAACCATTAGACATGTAACAAACAGAACGTAAGCAGAATCCGTGTGGATGAGGCAAGGTAGACCAACACAAGACTGGTCTGGGCCATATCTGATCTTGTGAAGGCTACTGGACATGCACATGGGTTAATCATACAGAGACAACATCAGCCTGAACTTGTGAAGACCTTTGGACAGGAACATTAGCTAATCATTTATAGGAACCATTAGACTGTAGGAGTGTTCATGTCTGTGTGTCACGCCACCAATAGAATCTATGCCCTAATGTCTGAGCCAATAAGAAAGGCAGCAAGACTAGGGTGGCCAAGGCTAGAAGGTATCAATCATTTACGTAAAAGTGGGGTGACGATGTTATGTAAGGGAGAGTCAGTTCTTCAATGGAAATGCTTGGCTTTGTTAATTTTGTAATGAAGTCTATTTGAATTCACATGCTCCGGTATCTGAGAAATATTTGATTCAATATTTCCACGACAATGGGCATAAGTTTACCATCTGTTTGATGTTCTCATTAACACAGGAGAGAGACACGACTATTGTGGATCCTCTGGGGAGCTTCAACAACATCCTGATGCTGACGAGTCAGAGAAGAGTCTCTCCAGATCAGAACATCAGATGGTACAGCTTGGTCTGGTCTAGCATACAGCCTGCTCCGTCTGGGTCTGGGCTGGGCTTCTGTAAAGCACTTCATGACAACAGTGGCATCAGCATCCATAATGATATGTGTCTGTGTCCCCTCTTTGTGGTTACCAGGACAACGCTAGCCCTTCCTCCCTCCCGGAGTCCCCGTGTCGTGCCTCTCCCGGTAGCGCCTTACTGCTGGGTATGAAGAGGTTGTCTGTGCTGCTGGTGGACTGCAGGAAAACAACAGGGCTGAGTGGAACTGTGAGAGGAGGAGAAGAGAAGAAAGGATCAGATTTGACACATCAAAGTAAGTGCTGTAGTTTAGTTTGAACAAATACAATAGATCTGCCCACTGGTATCTGTTACCAGTACAACCAGCAGAGTTCTGTTAGTTGACATGAAGATAGACTGGTGGATATGGATGTTATGAATATCATAACACTGAAAAAGGTTACTGCCACTGAAAAGAGAGAAACCAATAGACCATATAAGGCCTTGATGAAAGTTAGCTTTAGAGAGAAAGTTTCAAGATGATCTGATGTCAGGTGCATGTTTTACAAAAAAAAAATGTCAAATCATTATGGATGTTACAATGCCTGTCCCAGTCAACCCCCCCTATATTTACAAGACTGTAGAACAGGAAAACAAAAGAAAAAAGACACTTCAAATTTGTCTGTATTGCTTCATTAACATCTGATCTACAGATATATTATTCTACACTACTGGTCAAAAGTTTTAGAACAGCCAACAAGTTCTCAGCTTATGTGGGAACTCTTACAAGACTGTTGGAAAAGCATTCCAGGTGAAGCTGGTTGAGAGAATGCCAAGAGTGTGCAAAGCTGTCATCAAGGCAAAGGGTGGCTACTTTGAAGAATCTATATATATTATAGATATAAAAATATATTTGTTTATTTGTTTAACACTTGTGGTTACTACATGACTCCATATGTGTTTTTTAATAGTTTTGATGTCTTCACTATTATTCTACAATGTAGAAAATAGTAAAAATGAAGAAACCCTTGAATAAGTAGGTGAGTCCAAACTTTTGACTGGTACTGTACATGAAATTCCCTGGCAACAACTCCTGTGGACCTTCCTGCAGTCAGCATGCCAATTGCACTAAGACATCTGTGGCATTGTTGTGTGACAAAACTGCACATTTTAGAGTGGCCTTTTATTGTCCCCAGCACAAGGTACACCTGTATAAAAATCAAACTGTTCAATCAGCTTCTTGATATGCCACACCTGTCAGGTGGATTGATTATCTTGGCAAAGAATAAATGTTCACTAACTGGGATGTAAAAAATTCTGCAATCTTTTATTTCAGCTCATTAAACATCCAACACTTTACATGTTGCGTTTATATTTTTGTTTATTGTAGTTACTATCAGTTTTAGGAACATCTACCCAAAATATTTCACCTTATTTTTTACTTTACCCAAAATATGACATCAGCGATAGTCAAAATGTTGAAAATCTGTGAACGTCTAAATAAGAAATTGGTCCATTTAAACATCATGTGTCGAACCCTTTCAACAACGGGGAGATGTTACTGACGTGCTTTGTGTCTTCGATGTAAAAACAAGTTTTGGACTTCCACTTAAAATTACTTATTTACTTATAGTTTAAGGAAGTGTGTAGGTCACATTCTGTATCATACAGCTATGAAGGTTATATATTTAGAACCACCTGCTCAATTGGAATCTAGCGACGTCTGTCTTCAGTGTCCTAGAACTGTTTAGTTTTTTGTGTCCTGACTTTTAAAACAGGATGAATAAATAAGTAATGTAAACATATTATCAGTAATTGCCAGGAAACTCTACAACATTTGTTTTAAAATCCCACCAAGTTTGTTAAAACTGGCATCAGGTTATTGAGAGATCTGATTAGGATTTACCCTCATAGCAAGGCTGTTTTATCATGTGGAGGTTTCATTCGGGTCTCTATTTTAAAAAACACACTTGTCTTTGGCAGGAGAAAGACCAGACTCAGAGGAACCAGAGCCAGGGAAGTCCAAACCAGCAAGAAGACACCAGTGCTACCACTGTGGAAAAGGTTGTAACCACTTATGGGAGCTGAAGCAACATGAGAGAATACACACAGGGGAGAAGCCTTACCACTACTCCCAATGTGGAAAGAGTTTTATCCAGAAAAGCTACCTGAACCAACATGAGAGAATACACACAGGGGAGAAGCCTTACCACTGCTCCCAGTGTGGAAAGAGTTTTAACCTGTTAGGGGATATGAAACAACACAGGGGAGAAGCCTTACATGCTCCCAGTGTGCAAAGAGTTTGCCCAGGCTTACAAAAGCTCAGACTGTGGGAAAACATATTACTCATCACAGTCACTTAAACGTCATGAGAGAATCCACACAGAAGAGATAATAATTACTTATCCTGGTGTGTATATTGATATTTCATATCACATTGACTTTAAATTAATCAGAGAACATACACAGTTCTCCCGTTGTCTTATATTGTTGACTGATAATGTGTTTACCTGTTTTTACCATATGAAATTGCTTCTTCCAATTATTGATAAACCTGTACCTGTTAAGAAACTGACTGTTAGAACTGTTAAGGCTCCATGGATTGATGATGAATTGAACATCTGTATGGTTGAAGGAGATGGGACAAAAGGAGTGGCTAATAAGTCTGGCTGCACATCTGGCTGGCTTACGTACTGCAAATGGAGAAATGATGTGACCAAACTCAACAAAATAATAAACTTTATTATGAATCCTAGATCAATGATATGTAGAATGATGGAAACAAACTTGTAAAAAAACATAATGAAAGAAAAGCAGTGCAAGTATTGAATGTTGTAAAGTTAGTGTGGGAGAGGTGGAAAAATTGTTATCGATCAATAATGACAAACCTCCTCGCATTGACAACTAAGATGGAAAGCTACTGAGGACAGTGGCTGACTCTATAGCCTCTCCTATCTGTCATATTTTTAATCTGAGCCTAGAGGAAAGTCTTTGTCCTCAGGCCTGGAGGGAAGCCAAAGTAATTCCACTACCCAAGAGTGGTAAAGTGGCCTTTACTGGTTCTAGCAGCAGACCTATAAGCTTGTTGCCAGCTCTTAGCAAACTGTTGGAAAAAATTGTGTTTTACCAAATACAATGCTATTTCTCTGTAAACAAATGAACAGACGTTCAGCATGCTTATAGAGAAGGGCACTCAACTGACACAAATGACTGATGATTGGTTGAGAGAAATTGATAACAAGAAGATTGTGGTGGGCTCTATTGTTAGATTTCAATGCAGCCTTTGATATTATTGACCATAACCTGTTGTTTAAGAATGTCTGTGCTGTGGCTTTTCAACCTCTGCCATAATGTGGATTCAGAGCTATCTATCTACTAGAACTCAGAGGGTTGTTAATGGAAGCTTCTCTAATGTCAAACATATAAAGTGTGATGTACCGCAGGGCAGCTCTCTAGGCCCTCTACTCTTTTCTATTTTTACCAATGACCTGCCACTGGCATAAAACAAAGCATGTGTGTCCATGTATGCTGATGATTCAACCATATAAGCATCAGCAACCACAGCTAATGAAGTCACTGAAACACTTAACAAAGAGTTGCAGTCTGTTTTGGAATGTGTGGCCAGTAATAAACTGGTCCTGAACATCTCTAAAACTAAGAGCATTGTATTTGGTACAAATCATTCCTTAAGTTCTAGACCTCAGCTGAATCTGGTAATAAATTGTGTGGCTGTTGAACAAGTTTAGGAGACTAAATTACTTGGCATTACCTTAGATTGTAAACTGTCATGTTCAAAACATATAGATTCAATGGTTGTAAAGATGGGGAGAGGTCTAGCCTTAATAAAGAGATGCTCTGCTTTTTTGACACCACACTCCAAAAAGCAAGTTCTGCAGGCTCTAGTTTTGTCTAATCTTGATTATTGTCCAGTCGTGTGGTCCAGTGCTGCAAAGAAAGACCTAGTTAAGCTGCAGCTGGCCCAGAACAGAGTGGCACATCTTGCTCATCATTGTAGTCAGAGGGCTGATATTAATACTATGCATGCCAGTCTCTCTTGGCTAAGAGTTGAGAAGAGAGACTGACTGCATCACTTCTTCTTTTTATAAGAAACATGAATGTGTTGAAAATCCCAAATTGTTTGCATAGTCTGTAAGGGAATTGTGCCCTATGTGCACAGAAGAGACCACAGGAAAACTTATTTGATCAGAGGTTAGTTTGTTTAATAAGGATTGCAACCCGTAGTATACACTTACAGCAATTTGCAAGCAAGACAATCAGTTCAAAAGATGGTGTTTTCCCTTTTTATCCCCGACTGAGGATCACCCCACCCAGGGTGATGTCCCTTAACTTTAACGCCATATAAGCTCATAAATAATAGTTGCTAATACAAAGATGTCTCTGCTAGGCGGAGTTCAGCTTATTGCGTTATTGGCTGTTAGTTTCCCAATCACTCTTCCCCTTATTGCTATCATGTCAGACTGGAAGTAAGACTGGAACATAGTATCAACAGGAACTCTTAGTTCCCTTTATCCATCTGTTACCTAAAATATAGTTTCAGCACATAGACATCTGACTTTGTACAGTTGACCTTTTCATTCACTTGCAAGGTGTCAACCACTGATTCTTAATCTCAAGCTAAAGCAACACATGTATCATTGTACTTTTGTCATCACAGGTGCTCCTATAATGTACAGATATCATCAAAGTTCTTACAAGTCAACTTACACACAGCTCTGACACACACACTTATCCCACCAGACATGCCACCGGGGGTCTTTTCACAGTCCCCAAGTTTCCAGAACAAATTCAAGAAAGCGTACAGTATTATATAGGGCCCTTATTGCATGGAACTTCCTTCCATCTCATATTGCTCAAATAAACAGCAAACCTGGTTTCAAAAAACAGACCAAGCAACACCTCACGGCACAACCCCTCTCCCCTATTTGACCTAGATAGTTTGTGTGTATGCATTGATATGTAGGCTACGTGTGCCTTTTACAAAATGTATGTAGTTCTGTCCTTGACCTGTTCTTGTCTATTGATGTGCTGTATTCTATGTCATGTTTTGTGTGGACCCCAGGAAGAGTAGCTGCTGCTTTTGCAACAGCTAATGGGGATCCTAATAAAATACCAAACTCTGTTATTCTCTCTGAGCTCAGAAATAAAGAATCT
Organism: Salvelinus namaycush; assembly: GCF_016432855.1. NCBI lineage: Eukaryota > Metazoa > Chordata > Actinopteri > Salmoniformes > Salmonidae > Salvelinus > Salvelinus namaycush. Next base: position 143,556 of record NW_024061130.1, on the reverse strand, counting down.
TGGTTTGACTTGGACTCCAGCAGATCTTTATTTTATAATATCTACCACAACTCTCCCACAGATTGCTGTTTATCATTGTCTCAATGAAGACTTCCTCATTCCACTTTCCTGGGGTCATTTACAAGCCTCCCACTGGGTGAATAAACGTTGTTTCCACGTCAAATTAAAAACATCTTTACATTGATGAACTTTCACTATCTTCATCCCTAAACTAGCAACAATAACTATTGTCTATTGTTATTCTCAGTAACCTTCCTTGCCATATGAAATCCTAGCTAAATACAATGTTCCCTACCAGTTTTCATGTCTTTGATTATGCAAACATTTGTTTATTCGATTATATTTCTCATTGAGATTAACATTTTAATTTCGCGTTCTGCAATTTCACCGGATGTTGGCCAGATGGGACGCTAGCTTCCCAACTACCCCAAAGAGGTTTTAAGATGAATGTTATTTTAATTCTATATGGGTCACGACTTGCTTTGGTCAGGTGTTCTCTTATGGGTCAATAACTTTAATTAGAATATAGCAATTATGCTCTCTCCTCAATCACTTACAGTTTCTTTGGAAAGTATTCAGACCCCTTGACTTTTTTCACATTTTGTTACGTTACAGCCTTATTAATAAATGTATTAAATGAAACAATTTCCTCAGCAATCTACACACAATACCCCATAATGACAAAGCGGAAACAAGTTTTTTATACATTTTTGCAAATGTTTTAAACACAAAAAAATGATTTACATAAGTATTCAGACCCTTTGCTATGAGACTCGTAATTGAGCTCTGTTACATCCTGTTTCCATTGATCATCCTTGAGATGTTTCTACAACTAGATTGTAGTCCACCTGTGGTAAATTCAATTGATTGGACATGATTTGGAAAGGCACACACCTGTCTATATAAGGTCCCACAGTTGACAGTGCATCTCAGAGCAAAAACCTAGCCATGAGGTTAAAGGAATTGTCCATAGAGCTCCGAGACAGGATTGTGTTGAGGCACAGATCTGGGGAAGGGTACCAAAACATTTCTGCAGCATTGAAGGCCCCTGATTTAGCCCCCTGCAGTAAAAGGTTATTCATGGTGTAAAATGTTCTGTTTAAGCCATTAGTAAAGGGCACATCTTTAAGAATACAGTTATCTTTTTTGTTTTGTTTTGTGGTCTATATCCTGTCAATAATTTATTCCTTCATAAACAGAAAACATATGTGTACCTAAACACAACATGTGTGCAAGGGCCCCTCTAGGTTCACAACCTCTTGACCATTAAATCTGGATAGCTGACAAAAAGGGTAAAAGTGATCTGTTTAGGTCGTCAGTAAAGGAAGCATAGTTAAAGAGTACAATGAACCTTTCAAAGAGGATGGTGTGAGGCCTCTGGGGCTTATTTTGGTGGGGTTGACTGAGACATCCCTCGGACACTCTTTTATGGGGGGTAAAATGTATCTGTTTAGGTCATCAGTAAAGGGGACATCTTAATATTACAATGACCCTCTCAAAGACTGAGACATCGCCCGGACATCTCCCCTATAACTATTTTTAAAAGGGTAAAAATTATCTGTTTAGGTCGTTAGTAAAACATATGTTTTGAAACCACCTGGGGGTCCAGGTTGTTAGTTATTTTGTGTACATATAGTTCCCCTGTGTGCAAGAGCACCCCTAGATTCACAACTTCTTGACCCTTAACATTCCCAGCCAAGGGGAGAGACAGAGGGAGAGAGATTTAAATTCATTGAAAGTTAATGACATTTTATTTCAAACCTTTTGTTTTTTTCAAAAACTTTAGTACAGACATTTAAACATACATATTACAATTATTAAAGTTATGTCATATTAAATACTAAATGATGTCACTAATGTTTTATTACTAAAGAACTTTATATAAATCATACATGTTATTATTACATGTAGCAACACAACATGACAATAACATGGTAACAACACCACATAACAACAACATGGTAGCAACACAACATGACAACAACATGGTAGCAACACAACATAACAACAACATGGTAGCAACACAACATGACAACAACATGGTAGCAACACAACATGGCAGCAACACAACATGGTAGCAACACAACATGACAACAACATGGTAACAACACAACATAACAACAACATGGTTGCAACACCACATGACAACAACATGGTAGTAACACAACATGGTAGCAACACAACATGGTACAAACATTATTTGGCACAGACAATAGCACAAAGGCAAGAAGGTAGAAACAGCAATACATCACACGAAGCAGCCACAACTGTCAGTAAGAGTGTCCATGATTGAGTCTTTGAATGAAGAGATGGAGATACAACTGTCCAGTTTGAGTGTTTTTTGCAGCTGTTCACATCGCTAGCTACAGCAAACTCAAAAGAGGAGCGACCCAGGGATGTGTGTGCTTTGGGGACCTTTACCAGAATGTGACTGGCAGAACGGGTGTTGTATGTGGAGGATGATGGCTGCAGTAGATATCTTAGATAGGGGGGAGTGAGGCCTAAGAAGGTTTTATAAATAAGCATTAAACCAGTGGGTCTTGCGACTGGTATACAGAGATGACCAGTTTACAGAGGAGTATAGAGTGCAGTGAGGTGTCCTATAAGGAGCACTGGTGGCAAATCTGATGGCCGAATGGTAAAGAACATCTTGCCGCTCAATGTATCCTACCATGACTATATCCAACCCAACTCCATGTGTTGCCACTATCATGTATCCTACCATGACTATATCCAACCCAACTCCATGTGTTGCCACTATCATGTATCCTACTTGGCTGAAGCTTTGATCCAGTGGAAGAAGTATTGAGGAGCAGGGAGGTTAAAGGTCACTTCAGGATACAGCTGTTACTCTACACTATCCCTAGATAATCCAGTAATGAGAGAAAATGTATAGAATATTTAGGGCCCTATAACATCTCTATCTATATATAACATCTGTATAAAATACATTTTCTTTTCTTTTTTGTACCTATTTCCATTTTCTCCGTCTGGTTTTTACAGGTTTCTGACTTGTCCCTGTTTTTCTGTTTTTCTCTCTAAATCACACTGTTAATAGAAAAACAACAACATTAGATGTTCTAAGTCCTCAACAATACTTAAACCACATCAGGAGACCACTTTTGAAGTCTGAGAAAAATCTAAGAAATGTTCATTTTTGTGTGTAGATACCCTTTAATGTTAGTGGCACCAGCAAGAGCCTTGCTTGGTTGGTGGTGTCTCTGTAGCACACATGTGATTGCAGAGTCTGCTGAACAAATCACAACTGGATTGATGCAAATAATCATGATATCATTCTGCCAGGTAGGCATAGACTACTTTGTAGTTAACATTTAATTGACAAGGTTTGTAGGAAAGCTTTTCCATCAACCAGAAGATGGTTGTCATTAGCATAATCGCCCAACAGCTAAACATAGTGGTAGACAAATGCACTCAGACAGGGGCATTTCAGGGCTGTTTCCTCTTCAGAAAGTTGAAGGAAAATACAAATCACTTAGGCTAATTTAGACGACTTGCAGGCAGTGGGTTCAGAATAACTATGACATAAAAATGAAAACTCTTTAATCTGTCACCTAATCCTACCTAATGGGCAGGTCAGCCCTGGAGTAAAGTATTGGCTGTAAGAAGTAAGAGAAAACATAACATCTGTTTTTTTATTTCTTATTACCTCTCATGACATATCTTGCAAGAATAAACATTGTAATTAATATTTTTCCAATCTGCGTTACCCACTCCAGTCAGCAGATGGCGATTTGAGTCTTTCAGGTGATGCTGCTTGCGTGACGTATAATCTAGTGGACGGAACTGGAGGCTTCTTCAACAGCGACAAAAGACTTCTGATTCAACCAACGTGGTGATTTGCTAGCGAACCTAAAACCGAAACATTGAAGCGCTTCAGACCAATCTTGTGTATTTTACTCTTAGTGTTTTGAATATAATTCTGTTTACTTGTCTACTAGTTCATTTAAACGTAATTTGCTTGTTAAATTAGCAAATGTGGTAAACTGATAATGCACTAGGCTAATCGACCGGAGCATGAGTTCACTAAGCTCGACGGAGAAAGAAGCTCTGATGAAAGGAGAGGAAGAAGCTTTCAGGATGAAAAAGGAGGAAGAGGAAGCTATCACATTGAAAGAAGAAGAGGATGATATTACAGTGAAAGAGGAAGATGGGAAAGAAGTTGTCAGAGTGGAAGAGGAGGAGGTAGAAGCCATAACATTGAAAAAAGAGAATGAAGTGAAAGAAGAGGAAGAACCTTTTAGAGTAAAAGAGGAAGAGGAGGCTATCTCAATAAAAGAGGAGGAAGACGTTTTGGGAGTGAAAAGGGAGGAGACTCAAGATCGGATTACAAACAGTGAGTACTGTCTTAAAAACAGGGGCACTATGAAGTTCTTGAAATAATGTATTGTTTTAACGGGGCATTCTAAATCAAATCAAATGTATTTATATAGCCCTTCGTACATCAGCTGATATCTCAAAGTGCTGTACAGAAACCCAGCCTAAAACCCCAAAAAGCAAGCAATGCAGGTGTAGAAGCACGGTGGCTAGGAAAAACTCCCTAGAAAGGCCAAAACCTAGGAAGAAACCTAGAGAGGAACCAGGCTATGAGGGGTGGCCAGTCCTCTTCTGGCTGTGCCGGGTGGAGATTATAACAGAACATGGCCAAGATGTTCAAATGTTCATAAATGACCAGCATGGTCAAATAATAATAATCACAGTAGTTGTCGAGGGTGCAGCACCTCAGGAGTAAATGTCAGTTGGCTTTTCATAGCCGATCATTAAGAGTATCTCTACCGCTCCTGCGGTCTCTAGAGAGTTGAAAACAGCAGGTCTGGGACAGGTAGCACGTCCGGTGAACAGGTCAGGGTTCCATAGCCGCAGGCAGAACAGTTGAAACTGGAGCAGCAGCACGGCCAGGTGGACTGGGGACAGCAAGGAGTCATCATGTCAGGTCGTCCTGAGGCATGGTCCTCCGAGAGAGAAAGAGAGAATTAGAGAGAGCATACTTAAATTCACACAGGACACCGGATAAGACAGAAGTACTCCAGATATAACCCCCCGACACATAAACTATTGCAGCATAAATACTGGAGGCTGAGACAGGTAGGGGCAGGAGACACTGTGGCCCCATCCGATGATACCCCCGGACAGGGCCAAACAGGAAGGATATAACCCCACCCACTTTGCCAAGGCACAGCCCCCACACCACTAGAGGGATATCTTCAACCACCAACTTACCATCCTGAGACAAGGCCGAGTATAGCCCACAAAGATCTCCGCCACGGCACAACCCAAGGGGGAGCGCCAACCCAGACAGGAAGATCACGTCAGTGACTCAACCCACTCAAGTGACGCACCCCTCCTAGGGACGGCATGAAAGAGCACCAGTAAGCCAGTGACTCAGCACCTGTAATAGGCTTAGAGGCAGATAATCCCAGTGGAGAGAATTGGAATTGACCCTATACATTTGCAACACAAACAATATTTGACAAAATCATGATGAAAAAGGCCATTTTAGACATATTCATGCCTCTTGATTGTAATAGATGGTCATAAGTTTACGCCTGTTTGCTGTTCTCGTTCACACAGGAGAGAGACGTGACTATCGTGGATCCTCTGGGGAGCCTCAACAACATCCTGATGCTGACGAGGCAGAGAAGAGTCTCTCCAGATCAGAACACCAGATGGTACAGCTTGGTTTGTTCTAGCATACAGCTTGCTCTATCGGGGTCTGGGCTGGGTTTCTGTAAAGCACTTTATGACAGCGGTGACATAAGCATCCATAATGATATGTGTCTGTGTCCCCTCTTTATGGTTACCAGGACAACGCTAGCCCTTCCGCCCTCCCAGAGTCCCCGTTTCGTGCCTCTCCCGGTAGCGCCTTACTGCTGGGTATGAAGAGGTTGTCTGTGCTGCTGGTGGACTGCAGGAAAACAACGGGGCTGAGTGGAACTGTGAGAGGAGGAGAAGAGAAGAAAGGATCAGATTTGACACATCAAAGTAAGTGCTGTAGTTTAGTTTGAACAAATTAAATAGATCTGCCCACTGGTATCTGTTACCAGGACTACCAGCAGAGTTCTGTTAGTTGACAGGAAGATGGACTGGTGGATATGGATGTTATGAATATCATAACACTGAAAAAGGATTCTGCCAATGAAAAGAGAGAAACCAATAGACCATATAAAACCGTGATGAAAGTTAGCTTTTGAGAGAAAGTTAAAAGATGATCCAATGTAAGGTGCTTGTTTTACAAAAACTTTTCCATAAAACATTATGGATATTACATTGTCTGTCCCAGTCAAACCCCCTATCTTTACAAGACTGTAGAACAGGCAAACTAAATTCAAGACACTGTTAATTAATTAACTAATACTGGAGGAAAGCTGTGATCAGGCTGCCCACTCAAGAGAAAGCTTCAAACTGTTACCAGTGCCGTCAACCTTGTTCAGGTTATCAATCAACCTACCAGGGTAGTTACAAACAGTACAGAAATTAAATCATCAACATATTTTGATCATATCTTTACTAATGCTGCAGAAATGTGTTTGAAAGCAGTATCCAGATCCATCAGATGTAGTGATCACAATATAGTAGCCATGTCTAGGAAAACCACAGTTCCAAAGGCTGGGCCTAATATTGTGTAAAAGAGTTGATACAATAAGTTTTGTAGTGATTCCTATGTTGTTGATGTAAATAATATTATTTGGTCCGTGGTGTGTAATGATGAGCAACCAGACGCTGCCCTTGACACATTTGAAAATGCTTATCCCAGTTACTAATAAGCATGCACCCATTAAGAATATTACTGTAAACACTGTTAAATCCACGTGGATTGATGAGGAATCAAAAAATGGTATGATGAGGAGGCAAAGGAGATGGCAAATAGGTCTGGCTGTATAACTGATTGGCAAACCTATTGCAAATTGAGAAATCATGTGACTAAATAAAAAGAAGAAGAAACTACACTATGAAACAGATAAATGACATGAAGAATGATAGTAAAAATCTTTGGAGCATCTTCAATGAAATTTTGGGCAAAAAAATCAACAATGACATGTCACTGGTGTCTGACAACGTGGATGGAAAATTGAGGATAATAGCGGCTGATATTGCCACTCCTATTTGCCTTGTCTTTAATGTAAGCCTACTAGAAAGTGTGTGCCCTCAGGCCTGGAGGGAAGCTAAAGTCATTCCACTAACCAAGAATAGTAAAGCTCCCTTTACTGGCTTAAATAGCCGACCAATCAGCGTATTCCCAACCCTTACATTTTTGGAAAAAATAGTTTGGCCAGATACAATGCTATTTTACAGTTAACAAATTGAGACTTTCAGCTTATAGGGAAGGACATTCAATAAGCACAGCACTTACAAATGACTGATTGGCTGAGAGAAGTTGATGATAGAAATATTGTTGGGGCTGTTTTGTTAGACTTCATTGTGACTTTTGACAGTATCGATCATAGTCTGCTGCTGAAAAAACGTATGGCTTTACACCCCCTGCTATATTGTGGATAAAGAGCTGTAAAAATGTAACCTTTATTTAACTAGGCAAGTTGGTTAAGAACAAATTCTTATTTTCAATGACGGCCTAGGAACAGTGGGTTAACTGTCTTGTTCAGGGACAGAACGACAGAGTTTTACCTTGTCAGCTCGGGAATCCAACAATCTTTCGGTTACTGGCCTACCACCCCAGAGCTACCTGTCTAACAGAGAGTGTTCTTTAATGGAAGCCTGTACAACAAAATCAAGGTAGAATCAGGAATTCCACAGGGCAGCTGTTTGGCACCTACTTTTTTCAATCTTTACCAACGACATGCCAACGACATTTGAGTAAAGCCAGTGTGTCTATGTATGCGGATGACGCAACACTGTACACGTCAGCTACTACAGCGACTGAAATGACAGCAACACTTAACAAAGAGCTGCAGTGAGTTTCAGAATGGGTGGCAAGGAATGGTTAGTTAGTCCTAAATATTTCAGATGACCTTAAGTTACATGGCCTACTATGCTAATTCTGTAGCGGTATTGTTAGAGGGGGGTAAAGATAAAGATTTTGTTGGGGAGCCAGGCAGGTATTAACCCTAGTTATTAAAGTTAGTTATTACGTATTATAACATTATTATTCTTATTAAATATTATTAAAACCGAATGGATGAGAGTAGGATAGATAGAGTAGCGCTTCCAGACACATTCTAAACATGATAGGGTCTTAAAGGAGGATTTTAGCATCTAATGATGAAACATGATGGAGTCTTAAAACTTCTTATGGCTGCAATCCCGGTAACGGGATGATATGACAACAGCCAGTGAAAGTGCAGGGCGCCAAATTCAAAAACCAGAAATCTCATAATTAAAATTCCTCAGACATTCATGTTTTTTATATCATTTTAAAGGTAATCTTGTTGTTAATCCCACCAAAGTGTCCGATTTCAAATAGGCTTTTCAGCGAAAGCACTACAAACGATTATGTTAGGTCACCACAAAACCACAATAATCACAGCCATTTTTTCCAGCTAAAGATAGCTTCACAAAATCCTGAATACAGATAAAATGAATCACTAACCTTCGATGATTTTCATCAGATGACACTCATAGGACTTCATGTTACACAATACATGCATGTTTTGTTTGATTAAATTCATATTTATATAAAAAAATCTGAGTTTACATTGAGGCGACTAGATTCACTAGTTGCAAAAACATCAAGTGACTTTGCATAGCCACATCGTTTCAACAGAAATACTCATCATAAATAGATGATAATACAAGTTATACACATGGAATTATAGATATACCTCTCCTTAATGCAACCGCTGTGTCAGATTTCAAAAAAACTTTACGGAAAAATAAATATAATCTGAGACGGCGCTCAAAAGTAAAACACCACAGCCGCAAAGATGGCGTCAACATAAACAAGAAAATATATGATAAATATTCCCTTACCTTTGATGATCTACATCAGAAAGCACACCAGGAATCCTAGGTCCACAATAAATGTTTGTTTTGTTCGAAAAAAATCTGTTATTTATGTCTAAATACCTTCTTTTGTTAGCGCGTCTGGTTTACATATCCAAACACTAATTCTGGTCAGCGTTATATCGGACAAAAAGTGATATTACTGGTCGAAGAAACATTTCAAACTAAGTACACAATCAATCATTAGGATGTTTTTAACATATAGCTTCAATAAAGTTCCAACCGGAGTATTCTTTCTTGTCTTCGTGATAAATGGAACGCAAGTGACTCCCATGAGGAAAAAGCATGATCAGAAAATGGCTGCTTGATGGACACCTGACTGATTCTGCTCTCATTCTCTCCCATAACATCATAGAAGTCTCATTATAATTTATATTGATGGTTGACATCTAGTGGAACCCATAGGCAGTGCAAACTCATATCTCAAGGGAATTTCTTTAGGGACTCTGGTGAATACATACAAGCTCAGATTTCTGACTTCCTGTTTTGATTTCAACTCAGGATTTTGCCTGCCAATATGAGTTCTGTTAATCTCACAGACATAATTCAAACAGTTTTAGAAACTTTAGAGTGTTTTCTATCCAATACTAATAATAATATGCAAATATTCGCAACTATGACTGAGGAGCAGGCCGTTTGATATGGGCACCTTTCATCCAAGCTACTCAATACTGCCCCTTCAGCCATAAGAAGTTAAAGGAGGACTGTAGCATCTAATGATGAAACATTATGGAGTCTTAAAGGAGGACTGTAGCATCTAATGATGAAACATTATGGAGTCTTAAAACTTCTTATGGCTAGTGGAACCCTTCGACAACATTCCGCTGAAAAGGCAGAGCGCTAAATTCACATATTTTTTTGAAATATGTAACTTTGATGCATTCACAAGTGCAATACACCAAATTAAAGCTTAACTTCTTGTTAATCTACCCATCGTGTCCGATTTCAAAAAAGCTTTACAGCGAAAGCACACCATATAATTATGTTAGGTCAGAGCCTAGTCACAAAAACACACACAGCCATTTTCCAGCCAAAGAGAGGAGTCACAAAAAGCAGAAATATAGATTCAATTAAATTTATCACTAACCTTTGATGATCTTCATCAGATGGCACTTATAGGACTTAATGTTACACAATACATGTATGTTTTGTTTGATAAAGTGCATATTTGTATCCAAAAATCTCAGTTTACATTGGCGAATTATGGTCAGTAATGTTGTGCATCGAAAACATCCTGCAAATTTTCAGAGGCACATCAATTTACAGAAATACTCATAATAAACTTATAAAAGTTGATACAAGTATTATGCACAGAATTATAGAGATACTTCTCCTTAATGCAACCGCTGTGTCAGATTTCAAAAAAGCTTTACGGAAAAAGCAAACCATGCAATAATCTGAGTACGGCGCTCAGACACAAGCCATGCAGATACCCGCCATGTTGTTGAGTCAGAAATAGCGTTTTAAATATTCGCTTTGATGATCTTCATCAGAATGCACTCCCAGGAATCCTAGTTCAACAATAAATGTTTGTTTTGTTCGATAAAGTCCAACATTTATGTCCAAATACCTCCTTTTGTTAGCGCGTTTGGTAAACAAATCCAAACTCACGAGCCTGCAGGAAGGGTACCACATGAGGGAGGAGGATGTCTTCTCTGTAACGCAAACCGTTGAGATTGACTGCAATGACAACAAGCTCAGTCTGATGATGCTGTGACACACCGCCCCAGACCATGACGGCCCCTCCACCTACAAATCGATCCCGCTCCAAAGTGCAGGCCTCGGTGTAACGCTCATTCCTTCAACGATAAACGTGAATCCGACGATAAACGTGAATCCGACCATCACCCCTAGAGACAGAACCGCGACTTGTTAGTGAAAAGCACTTTTTGCCAGTCCTGTCTGGTCCAATGACGGTGGGTTTGGTGAGGACCTGCCTTTCAACAGGCCTACAAGCCCTTAGTCCAGCCTCTCTCATTCAATTGCGGACAGTCTGAGCTAGAGGTCGACCGATTAATCAGAATGGCCGATTAATTAGGGCCGATTTCAAGTTTTCATAATCGTAAATCGGTATTTTTGGGCGCCGATTTGCCCATTTATTTATTTTTGCTACCTTTAATTAACTAGGCAAGTCAGTTAAGAACACATTCTTATTTTCAATGACGGCCTAGGAACGGTGAGTTAACTGCCTTGTTCAGGGGCAGAACGACAGATTTTCACCTTGTCAGCCCGGGGTTTCCAATCTTGCAACATTACAGTTAACTAGTCCAATGCAATAACGACCTGCCTCTATCTCGTTCCACTCCACAAGGAGACGGCCTGTTACGCAAATGCAGTAAGCCAAGGTAAGTTGCTAGCTAGCATTAAACTTGTCTTATAAAAAACAATCAATCATAACCACTAGTTAACTACACATGTTTGATGATATTACTAGGTATTATCTAGCGTGTCCTGCGTTGCATATAATCTGACTGAGCATACAAGTATCTAAGTTTCTGACAGAACGGTGGTAGGCAGAAGCAGGCGCGTAAACATTCATTCAAAAAGCACTTTCGTGCGTTTTGCCAGCTGCTCTTTGTTGTGCGTCAAGCATTGCGCTGTTTATGACTTCAAGCCTATCAACTCCCGAGATGAGGCTGGTGTAACCGAAGAGAAATGGCTAGCTAGTTAGCGCGCGCTAATAGCGTTTCAAACGTCACTCGCTCTGAGCCTTCTAGTAGTTGTTCCCCTTGCTCTGCATGGGTAGCGCTGCTTCGATGGTGGCTGTTGTCGTTGTGTTGCTGGTTCGAGCCCAGGGAGGAGCGAGGAGAGGGACGGAAGCTATACTGTTACACTTGCAATACTAAAGTGCCTATAAGAACATCCAATAGTCAAAGGTTAATGAAATACAAATGGTATAGAGGTAAATAGTCCTATAATTCCTATAATAACTACAACCTAAAACTTCTTACCTGGGAATATTGAAGACTCATGTTAAAAGGAACCACCAGCTTTCATATGTTCTCATGTTCTGAGCAAGGAACTGAAACGTTAGCTTTCTTACATAGCACATATTGCACTTTTACTTTCTTCTCCAACACTTTGTTTTTGCATAATTTAAACCAAATTGAACACGTTTCATTATTTATTGATTTTATTGATGTATTATATTAAGTTAAAATAAGTGTTCATTCAGTATTGTTGTAATTTTCAGTATTACAAATAAAATTAAAATAATCGGCCGATTAATCGGTATCGGCTTTTTTTGGTCCTCCAATAATCGGTATCGGCGTTGAAAAATCATAATCGGTCGACCTCTAGTCTGAGCACCAATGTAGGGATTGTGCGTTCCTGGTGTAACTTGGGCAGTTGTTGTTGCCATCCTGTACCTGTAGGTGTGATGGCCTGCTGGATGTCATTTTGCAGGGCTCTGGTAGTGCTCCTCCTTGCACAAAGGCGGAGGTAGCGGTCCTGCTGCTGGGTTGTTGCCCTCCTACGGCCTCCTCCACGTCTCCTGATGTACTGGCCTGTCTCCTGGTAGCGCCTCCATGCTCTGGACACTACGCTGACAGACACAGCAAACCTTCTTGCCACAGCTCGCATTGATGTGCCATCCTGGATGAGCTGCACTACCTGATTCACTTGTGTGGGTTGTAGACTCCGTCTCATGCTACCACTAGAGTGAGAGCACCGCCAGCATTCAAAAGTGACCAAAACATCAGCCAGGAAGCATAGGAACTGAGAAGTGGTCTGTGGTCACCACCTGCAGAATCACTCCTTTATTGGGGGTGTCTTGCTAATTGCCTATAATTTCCACCTTTTGTCTATTCCATTTGCACAACAGCATGTGAAATTTATTGTCAATCAGTGTTGCTTCCTAAGTGGACAGTTTGATTTCACAGAAGTGTGATTGACTTGGAGTTACATTGTGTTGTTTAAGTGTTCCCTTTATTTTTTTGAGCAGTGTATTAGCTTACCACAATAGCCAAACACATAAAGGCATTTATTCACCGCAAAGGTAGCTTTCGCAAAAACCAGCAATAGATATAAAATTAATCACTAACCTTTGGACAACTTCATCAGATGACAGTCTTATAACATCATGTTATACAATACATTTATGTTTTGTTCGAAAATGTGCATATTTATAGCTACAAATCCTGGTTATACATTGTGAATACGTAGCAACGATTCACCAGAATCTCCGGAGATATTTTGGACACTCACCTAATCTGATTAAAGAACTCATCATAAACTTTACATAAAAATACTTGTTGTATGGAAAATGAAAGATACACTGGTTCTTAATGCAACCGCTGTGTTAGATTTTTTAAAATAACTTTACCATAACATACAGCTTGCGTTATTGTGAGACAGCGCTCACCAACACGGCGGAGAATAGGAGTCAACATTTTACACAGAAATACGAAATAACATCATAAATGTTGTCTTACTTTTGCTGAGCTTCCATCAGAATGTTGTGCAAGGAGTCCTTGGTCCAGAATAAATCGTTGTTTGGTTTTAGAATGTCCTTTTCTTCTGTCGAATTAGCAACCGTGGCTAGCCATGTGGCGCGAACATTCCCATCATCTCTTGGCGCAAAGAACGGAAAATTCCAAAAGTCCCAATAAACGTTGAATAAACTGATCAAAGGCGGTTGAAAAATCCTACTTTATGATGTTTTTATCATATGTATCAAATAAAATCAGAGCCGGAGATATTCGCCGTGTATACCGAACGCTTTTCTGAAGACAATGTCGAGATCCCCCGCGCGCCGTCGAAATGTGACAAAATACCGGACCTGTCACTCCAAAAGCTCTCATTCGGTCTCAGATCAAGCTAGACACCCCATTCAACCTTCCACTGCCTGTTGACATCTAGTGGAAGGCGTATGAAGTGCATACATATCGATAATTAAAAGCAGGCCCTGAAACAGTCTCGTTTTCAGATTTTTCACTTCCTATACGGAAGTTTGCTGCCAAATGAGTTCTGTTTTACTCACAGATATAATTCAAACCGTTTTAGAAACTTCTGAGTGTTTTCTATCCAATAGTAATAATAATATGCATATTGTATGATCTAGAACAGAGTACGAGGCCGTTTAATTTGGGCACGATTTTTTCCAAAGTGAAAACAGCGCCCCCCTATTGACAAGAAGTTATTAATAGCCTACCGCCTGTAAGCTGTTTGTCTTAACAACCGTTCCACAGGTGCATGTTCATTAATTGTTCATGGTTCATTGAACAAGCATGGGAAACAGTGTTTCAACCCTTTACAATGAAGATCTGTGACGTTATTTGGATTTTTACGAATATTCTTTGAAAGACAGGGTCCTGAAAAAGACCCGTAATTTTTTTTGCTGAGTTTATTTTGTATATGTTTTATGTTGAAAGGTGTTTTTTTTCTCAGACATAAATGAACAACTCCAGGTGAAAGACAAAGGCCATAGCTGTAATAAAATAACAAATTAACTGGCAAAGCAGCAGAGCGAGGCCTGCATCCAGCAACGTCACGAGTCACGTTTTGCAGCTGTTTCAGTACAGCACTACAGGGAGAGAGAGAGGGAGAGGGCAAACTCCACTGGACTAGTTTCAATGTATGGAATCACTTATGAGTTTCTGGATTTTGGGTAAACTTCTCCTTTAATAAAGCATCAGACTCCATAGTAAATCATCATTAGAAGCTACAGGCCTCCTTTAAGACTCCATGTTTCATCATTAGATGCTACAGTCCTCCTTTAATGCAGCTGGTGGCCACACCAGATACTGACTGTTACTTTTGATTTTGACCCCCCCCCCACTTTGTTCAGGGACACATTATTCAATTTCAGTTAGTCACATGTCTGTGGAACTTGTTCAGTTTATGTCTGTTATTGAATGTTGTTATGTTCCAACAAATATTTACACATGTTAAGTTTGCTGAAAATAAAAGCAGTTGACAGTGAGAGGACGTTTCTTTTTTTTGCTGAATTTAGATTGACGAGGGGGGGAAAACAATTGAATCAATTTTAGAATAATTCTGAAATGTAACAAAATTTGGAAAAGGTGGTGGGGTCTGAATACTTAAAACCTCTCTGGGATATGTGGGACGCTAGCCTCCCACCTGGCCAAAAGCCAGTAAAAATGCAGAGTGCCAAATTCAACTAAAACACTATAAATATCAAACTTTCATTAAATCACACATGCAATATACCAAATTAAAGCTACACTTGTTGTGAATCCAGCCAACATGTCAGATTTCAAATACGCTTTTCGGCGAAACCAAACGATGCTATTATCTGAGGATAGCACCATAGTAAACAAAGAGAGAGAAGCATATTTCAACCCTGCAGGCGCGACACAAAACGCAGAAATAGAAATATAATTCATGCCTTGCCTTTGACGAGCTTCTTTTGTTGGCACTCCAATATGTCCCATAAACATCACAAACGGTCCTTTTGTTCGATTAATTCCGTCGATATATATCCAAAATGTCCATTTATTTGGCACGTTTGATCCATAAAAACACTGGTTCCAACTTGCGCAACGTGACTACAAAGTATCTCAAAAGTTACCTGTAAACTTTGCCAGAACATTTCAAACTACTTTTGTAATACAACTTGAGGTATTTTTTAACGTAAATAATCGATAAAATTGAAGACGGGCTGATCTGTGTTCAATACAGGAGGAAAACAAACTGTAGCTAGCTTTCTGGTCACGCGCCTCTATCTAACAGTACACTTCAAGTTATCCTCGTTCTGGATGGCCGTACTTCTTCATTACACAAAGGAAAAACCTCAACCAATTTCTAAAGACTGTTGACATCCATTGGAAGCGGTAGGAACTGCAAGAAGGTCCCTTAGAAATCTGGATTCCCAATGAAAAATAATTGAAAAGAGAGTGACCTCAAAAAAAAAATCCTTTGTCCTCTGGGTTTCGCCTGCTAAATAAGTTATGTTATACTCACAGACATGATTCAAACAGTGTTAGAAACTTCAGAGTGTTTTCCATCTAAATCTACTAATAATATGCACATCTTATCTTCTGGGGATGAGTAGCTGGCAGTTGATTTTGGATATGCTTTTCATCCAAACGTGTAAATGCTGACCCCTATCCTAGAGAAGTTTTTAACGAATGCACTGTGTGTGTGTATACTGAACCAAAATATAAACAAAGATTTACAGTTTATATGAGTAAGTGATTGTAAATAAATAAATGAGACCCTAATCTATGGACTTTACATAACTGGGCAGGGGCGCAGCCATTGGTGGGCCCTGGAGGGCATGCTCCCACCCATTGCGGAGCCAGGCCCAGCCAATCAGAATGAGTTTTTCCCCACAAAAGGGCTTCATTAGAAAGAGAAATACAACTTGGGTGGCTGGTCTCAGACGATGTGGAGGTCCTGGGCTGGCGTCGTTACATGTGTTCTGTGGTTGTGAGGCCAGTTGGATGTACTGCCAAATTCTCTAAAATGACGTTGGAGGCGGCTTCTGGTAGAGAATTTAACATTCAATTATCTGGTAACAGCTCCAGTGGATATTCCTGCAGTCAGCATGCCAATTGCACGCTCCCTCAAAACTTGAGACATCTGTGGCATTGTGTTGTGTGACAGAACTGCACATTTTAGAGGCCTTTTCTCCCCAGCACAAGGTGCACCTGTGTAATGATCATGCTGTTTAATCAGCTTGATATGCCACACCTGTCAGGTGGATGGATTATCTTGGCAAAGAATAAATGTTAACTAACAGGGATGTAAAAAATTCTGCAATCTTTTTTTTCAGCTCATGAAACATCCAAGACTTTACATGTTGCATTAATATTTTGGTTTATTGTAGTTACTCTCAGTTTTAGGAACATCTTCCCAAATATTTCACTTTATTTTTTACTTTACCCAAAATATGACATCAGCGATAGTCAAAATGTTGAAAATCTGAACGTCTAAATAAGAAATTGGGCCATTTCAACAGCAGGTGTCGAACCCTTTCGACAACGGGGAGATTTTACTGATGTGCTTTGTGTCTTTGACATATAAACAAGTTTTGGACTTCCACTTAAAATTACTTATTTACTTATTTTATGTTTAAGGAAGTGTGTACAATTGTGGCCAAAAGTTTTGAGAATGACACAAATATGAATTTTCAGTCTGCTGCCTCAGTTTGTATGATGGCAATTTGCATATACTCCAGAATGTTATGAAGAGTGATCAGATGAATTGTAATTAATTGCAAAGTCCCTCTTTGCCATGCAAATGAACTTAATCCCCCCCCCCCCAAAACTGGAAGCTTCAAAAGGAGGGTGGTGCTTGGAATCATTGTTCTTCCTCTGTCACCCATGGTTACCTGCAAGGAAACACGTGCCGTCATCATTGCTTTGTACAAAAAAGGCTTCACAGGCAAGGATATTGCTGCCAGTAAGATGCACCTAAATCAACCCTTTATCGGATTATCGATAACTTCAAGGAGAGCGGTTCAATTGTTGTGAAGAAGGCTTCAGAGCGGTTTAATTGTTGTGAAGAAGGCTTCAGGGCACCCAAGAAAGTCCAGCAAGTGCCAGGACCGTCTCCTAAAGTTGATTCAGCTGCGGGATTGGGGCACCACCGGTACAGAGCTTGCTCAGGAATAGCAAAAGGCAGGTGTGAGTGCATCTGCACACAGACTGATATTCTGCAAAAGGTACAGGGATTGGACTGCTGAGGACTGGGGTAAAGTCATTTTCTCTGATGAATCCCCTTTTCGATTGTTTGGGGCATCTGGAAAAAAGCTTGTACGGAGAAGACAAGGTGAGCGCTTCCATCAGTCCTGTGTCATGCCAACGGTAAAGCATCCTGAGACCATTCATGTGTGGGGTTGCTTTTCAGCCAAGGGTGTGGGCTCACTCACAATGTTGCCTAAGAACACAGCCATGAATAAGGAATGCTACCGACACATCCTCCGAGAGCAACTTCTCCCAACCATCCAGGAACAGTTCGGTGACGAACAATTCCTTTTCCAGCATGAAGGAGCACCTTGCCATAAGGCAAACGTGATAAGTGGCTCGGGGAACAAAACATCAATATTTTGGGTCCTTGGCCAGGAATCTCCCCAGACCTTAATCCCAATGAGAACTTGTGGTCAATCCTCAAGAGGCGGGTGGACAAACAAAAACCCACAAATTCTGACAAACTCCAAGCATTGATTATGCAAGAATGGGCTGCCATCACAGGATGTGGCCCAGAAGTTAATTGACACCAGGGTGGATTGCAGAGGTCTTGAAAAAGAAGGGTCAACACTGCAAATATTGACTCTTTGCATCAACTTCATGTCATTGCCAATAAAAGCCTTTGACACGTATGAAATGCTTGTAATTATACTTCAGTATTTCATAGTAACATCTGACAAAAATATCTGAAGACACTGAAGCAGCAAACTTTGTGGAAATTAATATTTGTGTCATTCTCAAAACTTTTGGCCACAACTGTAGCTCGCATTCTGTATCATACAGCTATGAAAGTTATATATTTAGAACCACCTGCTCGATTGGAATTAAGCAACGTCTGTGTCTTGAGTGTCCAAGAACGGTTTAGTTTTTTGTGTTCTGACTTGTAAAACAGAAGGAATAAAAAAGTAATGTAAACATTATCAGTAATTACCAGGAAACTCTACAACATTTGTTTTAAAATCACACCAAGATTGTTAAAACTGGCCTTAGGCTATTGAGCGATCTGATTAGGATTTACCCTCGTAGCAAGGCCTATTTATCATGTGGATGTTTCATTCAGGTCTCTTTTTTTTTTAAAACACACTGTCTTTGGCAGGAGAAAGACCAGACTCAGAGGAACCAGAGCCAGGGACGTCCAAACCAACAAGAAGACACCAGTGTTCCCACTGTGGAAAGTGTTTTAACCAGTTAAGTAACCTGAAAGTTCATGAGATAATACACACAGGGGAGAAGCATTACCACTGCTCCCAGTGTGGAAAGCGTTTTGACCATTTAAGTAACCTGAAAGTTCATGAGATAATACACACAGGGGAGAAGCCTTACCACTGCTCCCAGTGTGGAAAGGGTTTCAGCCAGCCGGCGAATCTGAAACGGCATGAGAGAATACACACAGGGGAGAAGCCTTACCACTGCTCCCAGTGTGGAAAGTGTTTTAACAAGTTAGGGAACCTGAAACAACATGAGAGAATACACACAGGGGAGAAGCCTTACCACTGCTCCCAGTGTGGAAAGGGTTTCAACTGGCCTGCGGATCTGAAACGGCACAAGAGAATACACACGGGGGAGAAGCCTTACCACTGCTCCCAATGTGGAATGAGTTTCAACCAGCCGGGGGAGCTGAAATGGCATGAGAGAATACACACAGGGGACTTGCTGTCTTATATTGTTGACTGATAATGATTACCTGTTTTTACCATATGAACTTGAATTGTACAAAGTATACTAAAACATATATTTGTATGTTTTTATTAAAAAACATGAATTTAATATGGAGTTTTAATATAGAGTAGGTCAGATTCCTTCTGTTTTAAATGGTCCTTTTTTAAACTCTGACACTGTGTGTGTTTATCTGTGTGTCATTCCTCCAGCACTACAGATATCAAGTGTTATTTGGATGTGATGCATTTGTTCCGTTGTTTACATTTGCAATGTTGGCCCACTGATGATTTAATGAAATGAAAATGTTCACAGACTCTGTAATGCAAAATGTTAATTGTATGTGTCCATATATCTGAGTATGTGACTTGTGGCGGATGAATCAGAATTAGTTGGGTAACATAGATAATTAAGATGTCTTATCTGCATAATATGCTGATGTGATATACTTGTTATTAGAATGTATCCCTTCGGACTCTGGTGATGGCAGTTGCACTTCTTCCCTCAGCTGGGGCTCAGTCACCTGGGGCCCAGAGAGGGGAGAGGTCAGGCTTGTCTTTTACATATCCCTGGTGCTATGCAGACTATCAGGAAGGGAAGAGGACAGGAGGGAACATTGTCTTCATATGTGAATGTATCTGTTAAACTATGTGAAGGGATGGTGTGATTAATGGGGAACCAATTACTGGTTTCCACAATGTCTGCGCAAGTCACTCCCTCCTTTGGCATTGGGGGGAGGTGTATGGCAGTGTCTGGAACCATTGTATGTCCTCTCTGATGTTGCACTTATCCTGGGATAGTGTATGACCTAGAGGCTCACACCCCTCAGTGAGCTTGTCCAGGAGTGGAGTCAAGAAGGGTTTTACTTGAGATGGGGGTATCTAGAGTTGACAATTGAGTTATGCCATTGGATGAGTTGGTGTTTTTGTGCTATGAAGTACCAGGAAAGAGATTAGAACCTCGTCTTAGGGACCAAACTGAATGATAAATTATAGCGAATGCTATCTGGCTACAGGATACTCCTTTCTCATTATAAAGTCTCACTTTGTGAACTGTTCCTAATATCTGTGGTTTGTTATGTCGACTAGGGGGTGGATCTTTGCTATAAAAGATCTCAGTAGCCATTGTGTTGCCACTCTCAACGGTTCATTAGAAATAGTGAATTGTTGAAAGTCATTGCAAAGATCTTATTATTAAAGATGTAGTTTAAGTATAACTCTGATTGGTGTGTGAACTTTGTCTCTCCTCATTTGGTAATACAGAAATTAACCACCACAGACTAACCTTGTGAAACTGACCTATTATAATCTCCTGTTCCTGGGAGTATCATCCTGCGTTGCAAACCAGCTGCACCTGCGTCCTTGTATGAATAAAGTCCCTCCCAGGAACAGGAAACTATAAAGATATGTGCTCATCACCCAATGCTTCAGGAATTCAGACTGTCTACACTGCGCTGTGTAACTGTTATTCTCTCTGAGCTCAGAAATAAAGAATCTTGGTTTGACTTGGACACCAGCATATCCTTATTTTATAATATCCACCACAACTCTCCCACGGATTGCTGTTTATCATTGTCTCAATGACGAGTTCTTTGTTTTCTTTTCCTGGGGTCATTTACAAACCTCCCACTGGTTGAATAAACTTTGTTTCTACGTCATTTCAACAAAACAAATCCATGTGATGATGTTTGATTAATGTGGAAAACTGATTGGATTTTGAAAAAGCCATGAACATCAGTTATTTTTAATTTTCTACGAACTGGCAACCTAAATCCAATGGCAGGTGACATTTTGTGTTGATTTCATGTTGAATTCACTTTAGTTGACGATTCAAAGAAATGTAAATAGAAACTAGATGTTGAACTGACGTCTGTGCCCAGTGGGCTGGTTTGAATACGTGGCAGGTGTTGGATCAATATCCACTTTCGTTGCTAAGTCCATGCAATTTGCGCCAGATTTCCATGTGAATATTCTCAAATGCAGAAAACGGTATACACATTTTCCCATCAGAAATGTTTGCATCAAACAGACTTATTGCGGATAAAAGGCTTTGCGTTATGACGTAGTGCACAAGAAGAATAACGTTTGCTGTTAAATTCCCATGTACCGAATGAAAAATACAAGTTAAATTGGTTTCCATCACATTTTCAACTCCCCTGATGGTTTTAAAAACTTGTGTAAAATAGAATACGTGCTCTTGTCCCGTGCACTGTAGTCAGCAGCTCACAGATACAGTGCTGGTAGGCTACCTACATGATGAGATTATTATGGATGAGAGACATATTATATTATTTGTCAAATGGCAGCCAAGCATCAATCATCATGTCACCAGAATAAGACCCTCAAAATGTATTGGAAAGGAGCATCAAGCTCATCACATGCAGTTTCACCACCCTGTGAAGTTCATAACTTATTTTGTCTGTAGCCTAATAAACTGCATGGTTTCCCAAGTCGTAGAGGGAGGACCACACAACATATCATCACGTGACTCCAAGTTAAAACAGATGTGATGCTTAGTATATAAATATTTGTTGATAAATGAGTTTCCACCGCCATTTCTTGCTCATACATTTTTACTGACACAAAAAGACCCCACCATGTCAAACAAACTAACAAATTGTCTATCTGCATTAATAAAAGTGTACAGGTATATCCTGTTTCCGTCAGCCCGGTCATTACTTTTGAAATGGTTGGATCAATGTCCACCTTCATGATTTGGAAAGTCTGAGTAGTTCTATCTGATGTCATAATACACCACTCTGATAGTCAAGTGATATTTAGAATGTCTGAGTAGTTCTATATGATGTCAAAATACACCCCTCTGATAATCAAGTGATATTTAGAATGTCTGAGTAGTTCTATCTGATGTCATAATACACTCTGATAGTGATCCATTTGCTCCATTGTTTCCATGTCAGTTGGTTTCCCACTCTGATGATTTATATCTGACAGAGGGGCTTTAAAGGAATAGTATGGTCACATTTACAGGTTGTGGCTCAGTATTCTTAGTATGATGTGAAAAAAGAACAATCAACTATTTATTGATAATGTATATTCCTATTCAGCTTCTACATCTGCATAGAGGCAAACAGTATCTTAAAGTTGATTAAATATATATATATATATATAAATTGTAGACTTCTATTTTCACAATTTGAATTATTATTCATCAAAAACTATACCAACAATACACTGCAGCTTTGACGTCAAGAAGAGAATGGGCTGATGGGTGTTGGTGCTACTATACAGGTAAGGCTGTCCAATATGAATGTTCAATACACACAATAGGTTGATCAGTAGCCAGTTAGCTGTGCTGCTAACAGTCCAGTATGAATGTTCAATACACACAATAGGTTGATCGGTAGCCAGTTAGCTAGCTGCTACAGTCCAATATGAATGTTCAATACACACAATAGGTTGATCAGTAGCCAGATAGCTAGCTGCTACAGTCCAATATGAATGTTCAATACACACAATAGGTTGATCGGTAGCCAGTTAGCTAGCTGCTACAGTCCAATATGAATGTTCAATACACACAATAGGTTGACTGTTGACCAATATGAATGTTCATAATGATGGAAAAATAAAGGTGGGCTCTCCTGTCAACATGGGGCTCCTGCTGCAGGTAGCCTAGCGGTTACTAGTGTTGGGCCAGTAACCGAAAGATCTCTGGTTTGAATCCCAAAGACAACTAGGTGAAAATTCTGTCAATTTGCCCTTGAGGACAGCAGCAGCAGGAGCCTCATGTTTCTCCCATTATTCTCTGCAGATCCTCTCAAACTCTGTCAGGTTGGATGGGGAGTGTCACTACAAAGCTATTTTCAGGTCTCTCCAGAGATGTTAAATCGGGTTCAAATCCGGGCTCTGGCTGGGCACCTCAAGGACATTCAGAGATATCTCCCAAAGCCACTCCTGCATTGTCTTGGCTTTGTGCGTAGGGTCGTTGTCCTATTGGAAGGTTAACCTTTGCCCCAGTCTGAGGTACTGAGTGCTCTGGAGCAAGTTTTCTAAAATTATCTCTCTGTATTTTGCTCCGTTCATCTTTCCCTCGATCCTGACGAGTCTCCCAGTCCCTGCCGCTGAAAAACATCCCCACAGCATGATGCTGCCAACCCCATGCTTCACCGTAGGAATGGTGCCAGGTTTCCTCCAGGCGTGACCCTTGGCATTCATCAGACCAGAGAATTTTGTTACTCATGGTCTGATAGTCCTTAGGTGCCTTTTGGCAAACTCCAAGCTGGCTTTCATGTGCCTTTTACTGAGGAGTGGCTTCCGTCTGGCAACTCTACCATAACGTCCTGCTTGGTGGAGTGATGCAGAGATGGTTGTCCTTCTGGAAGGTTCTCCCATCTCCACAGAGGAGCTCTGTCAGAGTGACCATTGGGTTCTTGGTCACCTCCCTGACCAAGGCCCTTCTCCCCCGATTGTTCAGTTTGGCCGGGCAGCCAGCAGTAGGAAGGGTTTTGGTGGTTTCAAACTTCTTCCTTTTAAGACGATGGGGACCTTCAATGCTGCAGAAATGTTTTGGTCCACTTCCCCAGATCTGTGCCGTGACACAATCCTGTCTTGAAAGGAGTATATCACATCAAATACAGGCTACTTAAAGTTCATGAGAGAACACACATATGCTCGTACTCTTGTCTCATTTTTACAAAAATAGAATTGTGCTTTTGGTCATGCAATATTTTCTTTATATATATATACACTGATCATACCAAACATTTGGAGAGAAATAAACGTCCTAATATGGACTAGGAACCTCCTCCTTTTCCCTCAGAAGAGCCTCAATGAACTCTTCAAAGTGTCCAAAGCCTTCCACAGGGATGCTGACTCCATGTTGACTCCAATGCTTCCCACAATTGTGTCATGTTGGCTGGATGTGCTTTGGGTGCAGTGGAGGCTGCTCAGAGAAGGATGGTCTTCCCCTTCCTCCTCTGAGAAGCCTCCACTGCACCCAAAGGACATCGAGCCAACATGACATAATTGTGGGAAGGGATTTTCAGTGAGTTTCAGAAGAAAATAAATTGGTAAAACATTAAAATAAAATCATTTTTGGATAAAACTATACTACATATAATCACATCACCAAATAATTGAATAAAACATATATTTTGCGTCCTCCTCTGGGTACATTGACTTCAATACAAAACCTAGGAGGCTCATGGTTCTCAAGCCCTTCCATAGACTTAAACAGTAATTATGACAACTTCCGGAGGACATCCTCCAACCTATCAGAGCTCTTTCAGCATGAACCTTCTCCGCTGTGCAATGTGGTTTCCGAGCTGGTCATGGGTGCACCTCAACCCCGCTCAAGGTACGAAACGATATCATAACCGCCATCGAGAAGAGACAATACTGTGCAGCTGTATTCATGGGTTGGCACCCCCCATTGGGTTGTGCCATGGCGAAGATCTTTGTGGGCTATACTCGGCCTTGTCTCAGGATGGTAAGTTGGTGGTTGAAGATATCCCTCTAGTGGTGTGGGGGCTGTGCTTTGGCAAAGTGGGTGGGGTTATATCCTGCCTGTTTGGCCCTGTCCGGGGGTATCATCGGATGGGGCCACAGTGTCTCCTGACCCTTCCTGTCTCAGCCTCCAGTATTTATGCTGCAGTAGTTTATGTGTCGGGGGGCTGGCGTCAGTCTGTTATATCTGGAGTTTTTCTCCTGTCTTATCCGGTGTCCTGTTAGAATTTAAGTATGCTCTCTCGAATTCTTTCTTTCTTTCTCTCTCTCGGAGGACCTGAGCCGTAGGACCATGCCTCAGGACTACCTGGCATGATGACTCCTTGCTGTCTTTCAACTCTCTCGAGACAAACGTTTCTTAAACAGAAAAAAACGGGATAAACATACCTGAATTTGTCAAATAAAATCAAACTTTATTTGTCAAATGCGCCGAATACAACAAGTGTAGACCTTACAGTGAATTGCTTACTTCCAAGCCCTTAACTAACAGTACAGTTCAAGAAGAGTTAAGAAAATTAGCAAATGACCAAAAGTAAAAAATAATAAAAAGTAACACAATAAAATAACAATAACAAGGCTATATACAGGGGGTACTGGTACCGAGTCAATGTGCGGGGGTACAGGTTAGTTGAGGTAATTTGTACATGTAGGTAGGGGTGAAGTGACATTTCATAGATAAACAGCAAGTAGCAGCAGTGTACAAAACAAATGGAGGTGGGGTCAATGTAAATTGTCCAGGTGGCCATTTGATTAATTGTTCAGCAGTCTTATGGCTTGGGGGTAGAAGCTGTTAAGGAGCCTTTTGGTTCTAGACTTGGTGCTCCGGTACCGCTTGACGTGCGGGAGCAGAGAAAACAGTCTATGACTTGGGTGACTGGAGTATCTGACAATTTTTTGGCCTTTCTTTATAATTGTCCTGGATGGCAGGAAGCTTGGCCCCAGTGATGTTCACTACCCTATGTAGTGCATTACGGTCAGATGCCGAGCAGTTGCCATACCAGGCGGTAATGCAACCGGTCAGGATGCTCTCGATGGTGCAGCTGTAGAACTTTTTGAGGATCTGGAGACCCATGCCAAATCTTTTCAGTCTCCTGAGGTGGAAAAGTTGTTGTCGTGCCCTCTTCACGACTGTCTCGGTGTGTTTGGACCATGATCATTAGTTGGTGATGTCTTCAAGACTGTCTCTCACCTAAAAAACCTATCTCGACCTGTGTGCACCTACATTCTAAACTTTCATTCATAGGCTAGGTTGTAGCAATCTCATGATGGGTATAGGGAAAATTCTAGTATCATGTAGTAGCCTAAACCTATTGCTGTTACATTGAACAGGGTGAATGGAATATGAATGACAGTTATCCAATATGCTGTAATAGAATTAAGGCCATGCTCATGAAAAAACAAATCGTTCTGCCTCATCTTAAACACCACTGTTTGGGTGGTGGATGATTCTTGGTACACATGGGAAACCGTTGAGCTGGAAAACCCCAGCAGCGTTGCAGTTCTTGACACAAACCGGTGCCTGGGACCTACTACCATCCCCCGTTCAAAGACACTTAAATATTTTGTCTTCCCCATTCACCGTCTGAATGGCACACATACACAATCCATGTCTCATTTGTCTCAAGGCCTAAAATGCCTTATTTAACCTGACTCCTCCCCTTCATCTACACTGATTGAAGGGGATTTAACTAGTGACAACTAGGGATCATAGCTTCCAGCCCCAACTAACACACCTGACTCCAATAATCACCTAATCATAATCTTCAGTTTAGAATGCAGTTTGATTAATCAGCTGTGTTTGCTAGGGAGGGAGAAAAAGTGTGACACCAATCAGGCCCCCGAGGACTGGAGTTGCCCACCCCTGGTTTACAGGATGATTGGTATCTTAAAGAGCGTAGCTTTAAGGGAATAGTACTGTATCTCCCGGGTGGCGCAGTGGTCTAGGGCACTGCATCGCAGTGCTAGCTGCGCCACCAGAGTCTCTGGGTTCGCGCCCAGGCTGGGCTGGGTTCGCGCCCAGGCTCTGTCGCAGCCGGCCGCAACCGGGAGATCCGTGGGGCGACGCACAATTGGCATAGCGTCGTCCGGGTTAGGGAGGGTTTGGCCGGTAGGGAGGGTTTGGCCGGTAGGGATATCCTTGTCTCAGTATGTAAAATTTTAATTTTTTTTTTTTTTTTTTAAATTAAAAAAATGTAATCAAATGTATGCACTCTACTGTAAGTCGCTCTGGATAAGAGCGTCTGCTCTTGGCCGGTAGGGATATCCTTGTCTCAGTATGTAAAAATGTAATAAAATGTATGCACTCTACTAAGTCGCTCTGGATAAGAGCGTCTGCTAAATGACTAAAAATGTAAAATGTAAAAATGTACCGTCACATCTAGATAAAAACGAATGTGAAAAATGAACAGAGCAAATGTTTATTAAAACACTACCTATTCATAGAAGTATGTATTCATCATTTACAATATATCAGCTCATTGTTAAATTATTCTGACGTTTTTTTCCAATACAGAAAGTGTAGTAACTATTGTTTCCAAACTGCGTTACCCACTCCAGCCAGCAGATGGCGATATGCGTCTTTCAGGTGATGATTCTTGCGTGACGTATAATGGACTGGACCGGACGCTTCTTCAGGAACAACAACGCGGATACTCTTTCAACCACCTCGGTAGCTTGCTAGCCAACATAAAACTGAAAGATTGACGCTTTCGACCATGTTAATGTACATTAGCTAATCTCGGTGTTGTTAACGCAGTTCAGTTGACGTATCAACTAGTTAACTTTAACCTAATTTGCTTGTTCAATTTGCAAAGTTGTTAAACATTGATACTGAGCCTAGCGTTAGGCTAGTCGCTAATTCTAACATCCCAGACCATGAGCTCACTAAACTACTCCTCCCCCGTTAAAGAAGAAGAGGTCTGCTGTATGCAGAAAGAAGCTCTGAGGCTGAACATTGTCGTGAAAGAAGAAGAGGATGTTATAGAGGAAACAGAGGAAGAACCTTTTAGAGAGGAAGAGGATGCTATCTCAGTAGAGGTGAAGAAGGAAGACGTCTTGGGAGTGAAAGAGGAGGAGACAGAATATCAGATTAACACCAGTGAGTACTGTCTTAAAAACAGAGTCACACACTATGCCGTTGTTGAACTAATGTGGGGTTTTTAAGGGGCATTCTACTGAAGTTCTACACTTGAATATGTTGTTCAGTACTGTAGGAATTGTTAAAGGGGCCATCTGCCTTTGTTAGTTTTAATCTGCCATTGGTACATATATTTTGGGGACTTTTAAATTAGATTTTTTAAATTATCCATGTGGTCTACATTAAAGTGCATCTCATCTAGTATAACAGGCTTTTAAAATGCAATATTGGAGCATAATTTGTACTTAAAATATCAAAGGGATGCAACAGGCACCCATTTAGTGGAACGACCCTTTAACATTAGCATTTTAGGCTGTTTAGATATATTAATGCCTCTTGTAAGACCCTATGATTATAATAGACGGTCGTAAGTTCACTATCTGTTTGATGTTCTCATTCACACAGGAGAGAGACATGACTATTGTGGATCCTCTGGGGAGCCTCAACAACATCCTGATGCTGATGAGTCAGAGAAGAGTCTCTCCAGATCAGAACACCAGATGGTACAGCTTGGTCTGGTCTAACATACAGCTTGCTCTATCGGGGTCTGGGCTGGGTTTCTGTAAAGCACTTTATGACAGCGGTGACATCAGCATCCATAATGATATGTGTCTGTGTCCCCTCTATGGTTACCAGGACAACGCTAGCCCTTCCACCCTCCCAGAGTCCCCATGTCGTGCCTCTCCCGGTAGCGCCTCACTGCTGGGTATGAAGAGGTTGTCTGTGCTGCTGGTGGACTGCAGGAAAACAACGGGGCTGAGTGGAACTGTGAGAGGAAGAGAAGAGAAGAAAGGATCAGATTTAACTCATCAAAGTAAGTGCTGTAGTTTAGTTTGAACAAATACAATAGATCTGCCCACTGGTATCTGTTACCAGGACAACCAGCAGAGTTCTGTTAGTTGACAGGAAGATAGACTGGTATCTGTTACCAGGACAACCAGCAGAGTTCTGTTAGTTGACAGGAAGATAGACTGGTGGATATGGATGTTATGAATATCATAACACTGAAAAAGGATTCTGCCAATGAAAAGAGAGAAACCAATAGACCATATAAGACCTTGATGAAAGTTAGCTTTAGAGAGAAAGTTTCAAGATGATCTGATGTAAGGTGCTTGTTTTACAAAACCTTTTTCTCAAAACATTATGGATGTTACATTGCCTGTCCCAGTCAACCCCTCCCCTATCTTTACAAGACTCTAGAACACACAAACTAAACTCCAGACACTTAAATGTGGTCTGTATTGCTTCATTAACATCTGATCTACACAACTTGTTAAACGGGCCAATATATATTTTAAAACAAGCTCCTTTTTTTGTCTTGACCTCCATCTCTGTAATGGACCAAGTTAATTTCATTTCCTACTTTAACAGGTCAAATAAAGCCTGAACTCCAACATATTGACCTTACAGAAGATGGTTTCATTTGGAAATGACTAACTTTATTAATAAAATGTGTAACTGATGCTAACAGTTGAAATTCCTCCACTGTCCCTGTCCCCATACCAGGCTCAAACCAGTGATCCTCTGCTTCTCAACACACGTGACCGCTCTCCTTGAGAATAAACTATATTCAGAGTTCTAGAGCCACACACTCACTATAGCACAATAATTACTATAGCACAGTGTATTTAACAGATGGTGAGATCAGAAACAAATCAGCCCCTTTGTTGCTCTGTTTCAGAGCTACTCTGCCTTCTGACGAAGGAAAACCTTTTCAACTATAAATGTATATTTGGCTGCCTTTTAGGCTGCAACAACTATACAGTGGAACACCCCCTGATCTGTTGTTTTATGAAGGGTCACCTACGCCCAGTACCCAAACAGCTAGTCCCATCCTGGGATTTTTCTTGTGTGCTTGAGGTTATTGCCGCTGTTGGAGCCACTGGAAAGAGTAGAAATTAGATTTATTTAAAACTGCTTTACTTTAGCCATTATATCCGTATAATGAGTTACACCCCCATACCTTCATGAGGTTCTATAGTAGCAAGGATCTGACACCTCCGGAGGGCTTGATGGCTCAATCCACCAGAGGTATGGCTACAACATAGGCATTGTTCAAAGGCATCTCTGTTGAAGAGATCTGTAATGCAGCATGTTGTGGTGATGTACCTTCATGAGGTTCTACTGACTGGACATCACTACACATACGGTGAGTAGAGTGGGGACCTCTGAGGGATGATCCTGTCTAGACTTGGCATCAGAGAGTATATGAGCTCTGTGGTAGTTGACTATATCCCCAAAGTGAGAGACTAACGAGTCACTGAAATAGAACTGAAGGTTCCCTAACAGAACCCTGATTCTATGATATTCACCAGGTTACCTAACATAACCCTGATTCTATGATATTCACCAGGTTACCTAACAGAACCCTGATTCTATGATATTCACCAGGTTACCTAACAGAACCCTGATTCTATGATATTCACCAGATTACCTAACAGAACCCTGATTCTATGATATTCACCAGATTACCTAACAGAACCCTGATTCTATGATATTCACCAGGTTACCTAACAGAACCCTGATTCTATGATATTCACCAGGTTACCTAACAGAACCCTGATTCTATGATATTCACCAGGTTACCTAACAGAACCCTGATTCTATGATATTCACCAGGTTACCTAACAGAACCCTGATTCTATGATATTCACCAGGTTACCTAACAGAACCCTGATTCTATGATATTCACCAGGTTACCTAACAGAACCGTGATTCTATGATATTCACCAGGTTACCTAACAGAACCCTGATTCTATGATATTCACCAGGTTACCTAACAGAACCCTGATTCTATGATATTCACCAGGTTACCTAACAGAACCCTGATTCTATGATATTCACCAGGTTACCTAACAGAACCCTGATTCTATGATATTCACCAGGTTACCTAACAGAACCCTGATTCTATGATATTCACCAGGTTACCGAACATAACCCTGATTCTATGATATTCACCAGGTTACCGAACAGAACCCTGATTCTATAATATTCACCAGGTTACCTAACAGAACCCTGATTCTATGATATTCACCAGGTTACCTTTCACACATGGAAGACGGGAGCGACTATGTCCCTGATATAGGAAGTGGTCTGCTATTGGCCGTTGCTATCGGAGAGTACAGTGCCTCCTGAAAGTATTCAGACCCCTTGACTTTTTCCACATTTTGTTACATTACAGCCTTTTTCTAAAAACACAATACCAAACATTTTTGTTTGATAATTTTGCTAATTTATCAAAAAATACAAAACTGAAATATTACATTTACTTAAGTATTCAGACCCTATACTCAGAACTCTGTTCGAGCAGCAGGTTCTGCTCTGGAGCAGGTTTTCATCAAAGATCTATCTTAAAGGAGGACTGTAGCATCTAATGATGAAACATTATGGAGTCTTAAAGGAGGACTGGGATGGGAAAGGAAAGGGGATATCTAGTCAGTCACAACTGAATCCATTCACCCTAAATGTGTCTTCCGCATTGAACCCAACCCCTCTGAATCAGAGTGGCCTTAATCGACGTCCACGTTATCGGTGCCCGGGGAGCAGTTGTTGCAGGTTAACTGCCTTGCTCACGGCAGCTTTTTTCTACAATAGAGATAGTGACCTGCGTCATAAGTCTTTGTATGGTGGATAGGCTTTCAATGGAAAAACAGGCATTTCAAAATAAAAGCATTTCGTGGGTGGATTTTCCTCAGGTTTTCACCTGCCATTTCAGTTCTGTTATACTCACAGACATTATTTTAACAGTTTTAGAAACTTCAGAGTGGTTTCTATCCAAATCTACTAATTTGCATATCCTAGCTTCTGGGCCTGAGTAGCAGGCAGAATACTTTGGGCACGCTTTTCATCCAAAATTCCGAATGCTGCCCCCTACCCTAGTGAGGTTAAAGGAGAAGTTTACCCAAAATCCAGAAACTCTGAAGTGATTCCATACATTGAAACTAGTCCAGTGGAGTTTTCTCTCTCCCTGTAGTGCTGTACTGAAACAGCTGCAAAACGTGACTTGTGACGTTGCTGGATGTGGGCCTCGCTCTGCTGCTTTGCCAGTTAATTTGTTATTTTATTACAACTATGGCCTTTGGCTTTCACCTGGAATTGTTTATTTATGTCTGAGAAAGAAAAAAAACTTTTAAACCCATAAAATGTATATAAATATGATGATGTCATAGTGAATTCATGACATGTGAATGAACAAGCCTTTTCATACTTTATAACATGGCTATATACAATGCCTTCAGAAAGTATTCAGACCCCTTGACTTTTCCATATTTTGTTACGTTACAGCCTGATTCAATCTACACACAAATACCCCTTAAACCTGTCTAGGACATGCGTTCCCCTAGCGGAACCCCTCGACAACATTCCGCGGGAAATTCAAAAATATTTTTTTGAAATATGTAACTTTCACACATTAACAAGTCCAATACAGCAAATGAAAGATAAACATCTTGTTAATCTACCCATCGTGTCTGATTTCAAAAATGCTTTACAGCGAAAGCACAACATATGATTATGTTAGATCACCACCAAGTCAAAAAAACACAGCCATTTTTCCAGCCAAAGACAGGAGTCACAAAAAGCAGAAATATAGATAAAATTAATCACTAACCTTTGATGATCTTCATCAGATGACACTCATAGGACATCATGTTACACAATACATGTATGTTTTGTTCGATAATGGGCATATTTATATCCAAAAATCTCAGTTTACATTGGCGCCATGTTCAGAAATGCCTCCAAAATATCCAGAGAAATTGCAGAGAGCCACATCAAATAACAGAAATACTCATCATAAACTTTGTTGAAAGATACATGTTTTACATAGAATTAAAGATACACTTGTTCTTAATGCAAACGCTGTGTCAGATTTCAAAAAAACTTTACGGAAAAAGCACACCATGCAATAATCTGAGACGGCGCTCAGAAAAAAAAATTCTCTGCCATGTTGGAGTCAACAGAAATCAGAAATTACACTATAAATATTCCCTTACCTTTGATGATCTTCATCAGAATGCACTCCCAGGACTCCTAGTTCCACAATAAATTGATGTTTTGTTCGATAATGTCCATTATTTATGTCCAAGTAGCTACTTTTGTTAGCACGTTTAGTACACATATCCAAACGCTCGTGCAGGTCCAGGCGAACGTCGGACGAAAACTTCAAAAAGTTATATTACAGGCCGAAGAAACTTGTCAAACTAAGTATAGAATCAATCTTTAGGATGTTGTTATCATAAATATTCAATAACGTTCCAACCGGAGAATTCCTTTCTGTGTAGAGAAGCACAGGTCGCTATCATGTGAAATGCGCGTGACCAGGAAATGGCTCTCTACCAGTAACCTGACTCATTCCCCTCTTATTCAGCCCCACAACACAGTAGAAGCCCCATTCAAGTTTCTAAAGACGGATGACATCTAGTGGAAGCCGGAGGAAGTGCAAACAGATCCATATCCTACTGTGCATTCAATAGGGACTGAGTTGAAAATCGACCAACCTCAGATATCCCACTTCCTGGTTGGATTTTTCTCAGGATTTCACCTGCCATATGAGTTCTGTTATACTCACAGACATCATTCAAAAAGTTTTAGAAACGTCAGAGTGTTTTCTATCCCATCTGGGACAGAGTGGGAGGCAGTTCACTCTGGGTACGCTATTCATCCATAAGTGATAATGCTGCCTCCTATCCCAAGAAAGTTAACCACAAAGCAAAAACAGGTTTTTAGACATTTTTGCAAATGTAAAAAAATACATAGCTTATTTACATAAGTATTCAAACCCTTTGCTATGAGACTCGGAATGGAGCATCCTGTTTCTACTGATCATCTTTGAGATGTTTCTACGACTTGATTGGAGTCCACCTGTGGTAAATTCAATTGATTGGACATGATTTGGAATGGACACACCTGTCTTTATAAGGTCCCACAGTTGACAGTGCATGTCAGAGCAAAAACCAAGCCCTGAGGTCGAAGGAATTGACCTTGAGAGAGGATTGAGTGACAGCACAGATCGGGGGAAGTGTACCAAAACATTTCTGCTGCATTGAAGGTCCCAAAAAACACAAGGTCCTCGATCATTCTTAAAAGGAAGAAGTTTGGAACCACCAAGACTCTTCCAAAAGCTGGCTGCCTGGCCAAACTGAACAATCGGTGCAGAAGGGCCTTGGTTAGGGAGGTGACCAAGAACCCGATGGTCACTGACAGAGCTCCAGAGTTCCTCAGTGGAGATAGGAGAACCTTCCAGAAGGACAACCAACTCTGCAGCACTCCAACAATCAGGCCTTTATGGTAGAGTGGCCAGATGTAAGCCACTCCTCAGAATAAGGCACCTGACAGCCCACTTGGAGTTTGCCAAAAGGCACCTTAAGGACTCTCAGACCATGAGAAACAAGATTCTCTGGTCTGATGAAACGAAGATTGATCTCTTTGACCTGAATTCCAAGCGTCACGTCTGGAGGAAACCTGGCATCATCCCTACAGTGAAGCACGGTGATGGCAGCATCATGCTGTGGGGATGTTTTTCAGCAGCAGGGACTGGGAGACTAGT
Organism: Salvelinus namaycush; assembly: GCF_016432855.1. Classification (NCBI taxonomy): domain Eukaryota; kingdom Metazoa; phylum Chordata; class Actinopteri; order Salmoniformes; family Salmonidae; genus Salvelinus; species Salvelinus namaycush. Next base: position 109,125 of record NW_024061130.1, on the reverse strand, counting down.
CAGGATCGAGGGAAAGATGAACGGGGCAAGGTACAGAGAGATCCTTGATGAAAACCTGCTCCAAGGCACTCAGGATCTCAGACTGGGGCAAAGGTTCACCTTCCAACGGGACAACGACCCTAAGCCAACAGCCAAGACAACGCAGAAGTGGCTTCGGAACAAGTCTCTGAATGTCCTTGAGTGGCCCAACCAGAGCCCGGACTTGAACCTGATCGAACATCTCTGGAGAGACCTGAAAATAGCTGTGCAGCAATGCTCACCATCCATCCTGACAGAGCTTGAGAGGATCTGCAGAGAATGAGAGAAACTCCCCAAATACAGGTGTGCCAAGCTTGTAGGGTCATACCCAAGAAGCCTCAATGCTGCCAAAGGTGTTTCAACAAAGTACTTAGTAAAGGGTCTGAATGCTTGTGTAAATGTGAAATGTAAGTTTTTTAATACATTTGTAAAAATCCATATCAAAATTCCTGTTTTTGCTTTGTCATTACGGGGTGTAGTTTGTACATTTTAATGAGGTAAAAATACATTTTAATCAGTTTTAGATTATTAAAGTGGCTAGAGATTTAAACGGCTTGGAAAATTCCAGAAAATGATGTCATGGCTTTAGAAGCTTCTGATAGGCTAATTGACATCATTTGTGTCAATTGGAGGTGTACCTGTAGATGTATTTCAAGACCTACCTTCAAACTTGACACCAGGAGAAAATCAAAAGAAATCAGCCAAGTCTGGTTCATCCTTGGGAGCAATTTCCAAACGCCTGAAGGTACCACGTTTATCTGTACAAATAATAGTACGCAAGTATAAACACCATGGGACCACGCAGCTGTCATATTGCTCTGGAAGGAGAAGCGTTTTCAGTCTCCTAGAGATGAACGTACTTTGGTGCGAAAAGTGAAAATCATTCCCAGAACAACAGCAAAGGACCTTGTGAAGATGCTGGAGGAAACGGGTACAAAAGTATCTATATCCACAGTAAAACAAGTCCTATATCGACATAACCTGAAAGGCCGCTCCGCAAGGAACAAAACCGCCATAAAAAAGACAGACTACGGTTTGCAACTGCACATAGGGACCAAGATTGTACTTTTTGGAGAAAAGGACAACAAAGTCAAGGTATTGGAGTAGCCATCACAAAGCCCTGACCTCAATCCCATAGAAAATTTGTGGGCAGAACTGAAAAAGCATGTGCGAGCAAGGAGGCTTACAAACCTGACTCAGTTACACCAGCTCTGTCAGGAGGAATGGGCCAAAATTCACCTGAGTTGGGTGAGAACATTTCGTTGAGGTGATGTGACAAAGTCTCACTTCTCATGAGAACGTCGCCCACATAGATTATCGTCCCCCTAGAGGCTGCGTCTGGCATTACCTTGTGCAGAAAGATGTTGAACTCTGAGGGGGAGTTCACATACCCGAGCGGGCAACGATTGAACGTGAAGAGCTTGTTCGAGAAAGAGAAAGCCAACTTGTGTTGGTCACGAGGGTTGACAGTCATGGTCCAGAAACCGTTTGCCACGTCGACGGTGGAGAAGTTCTTGGCATTTGCCACCTTTGGCAACTCTTGGTTGAGCTGTGTCATTGGCCAACGAGACAACGGAACCAGTTTGTTGAGTTGTCTATAGTCAACGGTAAGACACCATTTACCGGTTGGTTTTAGAACAGATGTCAGAATCGACATCCAGCCTGAACGTTGATGTGTCGTCAAGTGGCAATATGGGGGTTACTGCGAATGCCTTTGACAGACAAGTAAACAGCGTACCTCCCTCGCCATCTAGGTCTAGGGAGGATGGAAGAGGCCCAATCACGGGAACAACCAGTTCAAAATCATGGAAGGAGTAATCGATCAATGTTCCTAGCTGAGTGTGCCGAGGAATGGAAATATCCGCTTGAGTCAGATTTTGTACCGGGGGTAAGTGGATCTAGTGGTCAGTTCCAACAGCGGGTTGCCATTGATAGTTAGCCCCAAGTCGAATAGTTGCGGAGAGGGTTGGAAGAACGCAGTGGTGCCTTCCACCCGGTATCCGGGCGCCAGGTTCAGTCTTACAGAAACCTCTGTGGTTCTTGCCGGAATCATCATGGCGGACTCAGTTATCACCTTGCAAGCTTCAGGAATAGTCTGCCCGGATGCCATTCACACCGGGTCGAAAGACAAGGCATGTTGGTTTGGCTGCGCCAAAGACCAAAGAACTTGGTGTATGGTATCGAGTTTAACACCCAATCTTACCAAAATGTTCGCTCCCACATAGACTGTGTGTGGGAGGTCTGCGACAACCAGTAGGTAGTGAGATACTTCCTTGGTTACAATGCGGATCGATAGCGCACACACCCCTATTGCGGTGAGCGTCGTCTGGGGAGTCGTTCCCAGTGGAAATCTAAACGTTTTAGGCACAAGGGGATGGCAGTTAGCCATTTTCGAAATTTCGTTGAACATTTCCAAACTGATTGCAGATTTTTCTGACCAGGTTGCCAGTCTGGCATCCTCAACCATAGTGCCGTTTAGGCACACTCCCCCTATCAGAGGAGGTAGGTATGTGGCTGGTGAATCACCCAAGCCACACAGGAAAACCTCATGTTCGGTTAAGTTCCAAGTTGAACTCACCTTGTCATTTGTCACCAATGGCGAACTCATGACCAAGTTCACCGGGTTTGTGGCAGATGCTGACGTCGAACCCACGCCGTTGCGCAATGTATGACAGATAGCCTTGGAAGAATGCGGGGAAGTCAACGGAGTTGGCATACATATTTGTCACCAGATTTGGTTGGTTTTCCAATCCATTAGTGGTACCAAACGGTCAATTAAATCTATCCCAATAAGCATCCGTTCGATGTCGATGGTAATCGCTTTCGAAGTTGAGTTTAAGTAGGAGACACTTGAATAGTGGCGAGGTAGCTTCGGTGAAACCCCTAAGCTTCGTGTCGCAACGTTCCGTTTTCAACCAACGGTTTGTTGGGTCCACTGCCCCTTTTAGTTCATCCAGCAAGGTTTCGGATATGAGTGAAATTGTCAAACCCGAATCTATGAGAGCGTGACAGGTCAAACAGTCCTTCAGGACTGTTCTAAGGTATGGCCTGTTCGAGTTGGGTTTTCTCATCATATCCCCAACATAATGGAGTGGGTTGGGAGTACCGAGCGGTTTGTAATCTGTGTCGATTTCCAAGACGGATAACTCACCTATGTGACCCAGTGGGTCCTCTATCGGAATGGGAGAGGAATCATCTGTTGCAAAGCTGCTTATCTAGAACGAGTGGTCCCTGGACAGGGATTGGAGTGGGGGCGGGGGAAATGGAAATGTTGACGTCCTCTCGAATTGCGTTAGTTTCGGCTGACTTGGTTCCCAACAATTTTACGCCTAGTTATGTTGTCCTCTTTCTCAAATTTCTTACGATGCAGTACATCTCTTATCAGAGTTTCTATATCATTTCGCTTAGGGTTTAGATCATTGTTGAACACTTTGTTGCGCTTGTTACTCTTGTGTCCTGACCCTTTGTGAGGGTTAGGCGCAGGGACATATCGGCCAAGTTGATCTCTACGGGACCTGTTCGATTGGGGACGTTCATCATAGCTATTGTTACTGCAGTGGTTGTCAGTGTGGTGGTTACTTGGTTGCCACCCCCTTTGATCGTCATCTTTTACCGCACCTGTCCCTAATGCTGCACCTTCTAATTGGAGTGATGGTTCCCGCCTAAGCTCGAAAGTCGAGGTGTCCGGGCTCTTAGCCCGGCTTGCTTTTGATGCTTCAAAAGCGGTGCTTACAAGCTCTCAGAGCGTCGAGATTGGCAACCCAATGTGGGCAGTAGGGCCCAAGTAGTTGATGAAGTAGATGTTTGACAGAAACAGTTGTTTGAATGGTAATAGGTCTTCCATTCCCGTTTCAGTGAGCATGCCAAAGTAAGCTGAACGAAGCAGGTGATAGTAGGTCTGTGGGTGTTCATTTTGAGCTTGTCTGATATTGTTAGCCAACGAGCTGTCGTGTTTGCGAGTCGCAGAACCACTGAATTCTATTTTCAAAACCGTGGCAAGTTTAGCGTAGTCGTGCAGGATTTCGCCACAATTTCTCTGTATATAATGGCCCATAACTTTAACACTAGCAGAGATCCTGGAACTGATATACCCTTACAGTATATTATATTCAACAATATATACAAAAATCAACATTTATATTTTCAATATTCATGTAAGAAATGTTTGAATGAAATCCGAATACTACTCATATTACAGAGCAAGTGGTAAAGATTCATGACACCCATTGTTGATTTGTAGCCTGTAGCATCTAATGATGAAACATTATGGAGTTTTAGAGGAGGACTGTAGCATCTAATGATTATACATTATGGGGTCTTGAAGGAGGTCTGTAGCATCTAATGATTATACATTATGGGGTCTTAGAGGAGGACTGTAGCATCTAATGATGAAACATTATGGAGTCTTAAAACTTCTTATGGCTAGTGGAACCCCTCGACAACATTCCGCTGAAAAGGCAGAGCGCTAAATTCAAAAATATTTTTTAGAAATATGTAACTTTGATGCATTCACAAGTGCAATACACCAAATTAAAGCTTAACTTCTTGTTAATCTACCCATCGTGTCCGATTTCAAAAAAAGCTTTACAGCGAAAGCACACCATATAATTATGTTAGGTCAGAGCCTAGTCACAAAAACACACACAGCCGGCGCGGGAATTCACAATGAACAAAGGGGGGAAAAAAATGGCTGCTCCCCTTTGTTATCTTAGCATCTGGCAATGCTTAGCTTTCCTTGCGCGGGGTTTCCACTTCGCGCCGCAAGGGAAGTTCCCCCAACAAGGGAACGGGTTTACTAGGTGACGTCTCACGTTCAACCCTTAAACTCTTCACGTTACCAAATGCGAGAGGTAGAAAGATAATGGCTTCGGTCAAACGAATATATATTTCCGTAATGGCTGGCTCATATGTCCTCTGCTCTAGGAATTGCTTATGACCGAGTCAGATCACTCCTGAAAGCGACCTACTAGTTGGTCCACTAGTATTATTCTCAGAATGTCTACATCGGCTGGTACATATGCCCTAGCACGTAGCATTCAGTAGACCCTCCGACACACTGACATTCGTCAGATGTACCACAGGGGTGGTTCTCTCCCGACCAGTATCTGGGTGAAATGGAACGACACACACACGCTTCTCCAACACCAGTCCTGCCTATAGCTATTAATGGTATATATGTATCTTGCTACACAATTGGTATGGAATTAACCCAAAAGTGCGGCCATAGTTTTATCTTCGATGCCTCCCACGGGGTGCCAATATGTCGTGACGTTGTATTAGTTAATGTGACGACTGCTGTTCATCGAATGATTAACGGTTTATAATTGCGTGATTAAATGAATCAGACAATTATTAACTCATTAACCTGGGCACCATGGGAAAATTAGTTTTATTGAGTTTCTATTTCCCAAATTACCTCAAAGAATATCAGAATATCGATTTGACAACAGTCGCTAATTAATCAATTTCCTCTACAGTCTCATTCTGAACATCGCATAATCCGGGAATCTGCACAAACCCGAGTCCCACCAATGAGTTCGTACCACACCAATTTTAGTTGACTATTTATTTACTAGAAAGCTAAAATGATAATAGAAGATACGCATAAACAAAAACACAGTCTAGGCTGTTGATTAGAACTTAGTACAACGGGCCAACACACTCTGACGCGTGTTCCCCAAAATGGGGATTTAAAAGAGAGAAAAAGAGAAAGTACACGAGAGAAATATACATTTGGGTGCATTTGTCAGCTATGCTTATTTGAACCCTAGCCTTGCCCCGAACTGCCGCTCTTATGGGTCAGAATATAATGATGTAATTACGTGTTGAAGGTCTCCGCTGTGGGTCTCTCCGCGTGGGCCGTTTAGGCTTCAAGAAATGACGCACTTCTCGGGTGCAACTCTCTGATTGTCCTCACGATGTCAGTGTCCTTTTTGCTTAGTGGTCTGATTCCTCACCCTTGTTCTGAAAGGGTTCTTCTGAGGACAGCCAGCCCTGTAGCTCAGGGCTCACAGCGTAGGAATGAAAACAGTGTAGATACCACGATTCGATGGGGGGTTGAGACCGGGTGGTCCGGCTTGAATTCACCCGCTTAGATGCAGCTATTCATCCATAGCATGAGAAGAAAAGGATTCCTTTGTCTTCAACCTCGTGTTGTGTTTTGGGTTCGTTGACTACTCAGACCTTTGCTGCAGCTCGGGTCACTTAGTCTGATATGTTAATTCTTAACTCACATGTCTTATACCCTCGGGTCAGATGTGGGCGTAACCGCCTTTAGGGCAATTCTCTGGGCCTACCAAGTTATGAGGCAAGGTCTAGATTTTACTCAAATCTAATTTTAGACAACTAACTTCACATTTCATCTTTACCAAAACATTCTCTTTGATTTGAACATTTTCCACACAACGTACAATGTATAAACATCAAGCATATACTAGGAAAACTCTTAAAGTTACAATGTTTTCATAATGACGTCGTCCTTTAACCTTTAATAACAAAACAAAAATGACATAAATTTTCATATTCCATCTATCGTCATTACCACCATTGTGGCTGACGGAAACCATTGTTCCAAAGTCCATTTATTCCATGTTTAATGTTCTGAGGCCGGTTCTCCATAGTGAGAGGACAAAAGAATTTTGTCTGTTGCCTAAGATTTACAATGGGTGTGAGGGGTCAAAAAAAAAACACATCTTCATACCCCTAGATCTCTCCTAAGTTGGGGGTGAGAGATAATCGGTACATGACACCTCATACAAGGCAGCATTATCATGAAGAGGTTTCATTCGGGTCTCTCTTTAAATAAACACTGTCTTTGGCAGGAGGAAAACCAAACTTCGAGGAACCAAAGATGTCCAAACCAGCAAGACGACACCTCTGCTCCCAATGTGGAAAGAGTTTTAACCAGTTAGGAAGCCTGAAAGCTCATGAGCGAATACACACAGGGGAGAAGCCTTACCACTGCTCCCATTGTGGAAAGAGTTTCAGAGAGTCAGGAAAGCTGAACGCTCATAAGCGAATACACACAGGGGAAAGCCTTACCGCTGCTCCCACTGCGGAAAGCGTTTTAACCATTCAGAAAAGCTGAAAGAACACATGAGACTGCACACAGGGGAGAACCCTTGCAAATGCTCAGACTGTGGGAAGACATATTACTCATCACGGTCACTTAAACGTCATGTGAGAATCCACACGGGAGAATAATTACTTCTCCTCGTTTGTAAATTCATGTTTCACATCACATTGACTTAAAATTCATTAGAGAACATACACAGTGCTCCAATTGTCTTATATTGTTGACTGATAATGTGTTTACTTGTTTATACCATATTAAATTGTACAAAGTAGTCTTAAACATATATTTGTATGTTTTTACGAGAAAACATGAAGTGAATATGGAGTCTGTCAGTTTGAATATAGAGTAGATCAGATTCCATGTGTTTAAATGGTCCTTTTTTAAACTCTGACTGTGTGTGTGTTTATCTGGGTGTGTCATTCCTCCAGCACTACAGATAGTACAGTGATATTTGGATGTGATGCATTTGCTCCATTGTTTACATTGGGCGGGAAAACAATTGAATCAATTTTAGAATAATGCTGAAATATAACAACATTTGGAAAAGGTGAAGGGTTCTGAATACTTAACGAATGCACGTGTGTGTATACTGAACCAAAATATAAACAACAATTTCAACGATTTACAGTTCATATAAGTCAGTCATTGTAAATAAATAAATTAGGCACTAATCTATGGACTTTACATGACTGGGCAGGGGCGCAGCCATTGGTGGGCCCTGGAGGGCATACGCCCACCCATTGCGGAGCCAGGCCCAGCCAATCAGAATGAGGTTTTCCCCACAAAAGGGCTTCATTACAAAGAGATATACAAGTCGGGTGGCTGGTCTCAGACGATGTGGAGGTCCTTGGCTGGCGGCGTTATATGTGGTCTGTGGTTGTGAGGCCAGTTGGATGTACTGCCAAATTCTCTAAAACGACGTTGGAGGCGGCTTCTGGTAGAGAATTTAACATTCAATTATCTGGTAACAGCTCCAGTGGATATTCCTGCAGTCAGCATACCAATTGCACACTCCCTCAAAACTTGAGACATCTGTGGCATTGTGTTGTGATAAAACTGCACATTTTAGAGTGGCCTTTTATTGTCCCCAGCACAAGGTGCACCTGTGTAATGATCATGCTGTTCAGTCAGCTTCTTGATATGCCACACCTGTCAGGTGGATGAATTATCTTGGCAAAGAATAAATGTTAACTAACAGGGATGTAAAAAATTCTGCAATCTTTTTTTTTAGCTCATGAAACATCCAACACTTTACATGTTGCAATTATATTTTTGTTTATTGTAGTAACTATCAGTTTTAGGAAAAATATTTCAACTTATTTTTTAATTTACTCAATATATGACTTCAGCGATAGTCCACATGTTGAAAACCTGTAAACGTCTAAATAAGAAATTGGGCCATTTAAACATAAAATAAGTAAAGAAGTAATTTTGTGTGGAAGTCTAAAACTTGTTTTTACGTCAAAGACACAAAGCACATCAAAAAAATCTCCCCGTTGTCTAAAGTGTTCGACACCTGCTGTTTAAAACCTGTTGAGGATAGAGGGCGCTATTTACACTTTGGGGAAAAGTCGTGCCCAATTTAAACGGCCTCGTACTCTATTCTTGCTCGTACAATATGCATATTATTATTACTATTGGATAGAAAACACTCTCAAGTTTCTAAAACCGTTTGAATTATATCTGTGAGTAAAACAGAACTCATTTTGCAGCAAACTTCCTGTCAGAAAGTGAAAAATCTCAAATCGAGGCTCTGTTCTAGGGCCTGCCTATAAATGTGCTTGATATATATTAGTATACATGCACTTCATACGCCTTCCACTAGATGTCAACAGGCAGTGAGAGAAGAAATGGAGTGTATAACTTGATCTGAGGTCGAATAAAAGCTCTTGGCATGACGTGACACCAGTTTCCTGTTTTCTGGAGCGCGCGAGAAGGGACCTGGTATTGCCTTCTGAAAAGCTGTCGTTATAGACGACTAATATCTCCGGCTTTGATTTTATTTGATAAATGTGACAATATCATCGTAAAGTATGTTTTTTCAATATAGTTTTATTAGATTATTGAAATTTTTTCGGGACGTTAGGCGTGTTGCTTTGTCTGCGTTTGTTCACGAAGGAGAGCTTCGCGCCACTTTGCTAGCTTTCCGTGCTAATTGACTGCAGAAGAGGACATTCTAAAACCAAACAACGATTGTTCCCGACAAAGGACCCATTGTACAACATTCTGATGGAAGATCACCAAAAGTAGGACCCATTTTATGATGCTATTTCATATATCTGTCGTACATGTGTACTATTAGTTTGCGCCCAGATTTTGGGCACTCTCTCGCCATAACGTAAGCTGGATGTCGTAATGAAGTTATTTTTAGAATTCTAACACGGCGATTGCATTAAGAACTAGTGTATCTATAATTTCCTATACAACATGTATTTTTTAGTAACGTTTATGAATAGTTATTTGGTCAGAATAGGTGAGTGTCCTAAAAATATCTGGACTTTCTGGGAAAAAGATGCTACGTTAGCATGAAGGATGCTGGTCGCATCACAGCACAGGCATTCAAGAAGTCTTCAGCTCTAAATATGCACATTTTCGAACAAAACATAAGTGTATGTATAACCTGATGTTATAGGACTGTCATCTGATGAAGCTTGTCGAGGTTAGTCAAAAATTATATATCTTTTGCTGGTTTGTTACGATCGCTAGCTTTTGCTGCTGGTAAATGTCTTGTGTTTCTGGCTATTGTGGTAAGCTAATATAATGCTATATTGTGTTTTCGCTGTAAAACACTTAAAGAATCGGAAATATTGGCTGGATTCACAAGATGTTTGTCTTTAATTTGCTGTACACCATGTATTTTTCATAAATGTTTTAAGATGAGTATTTAGGTATTTCAATTTGGTCTCTGAAAAATGTCTGTGCTTTTATATTTGTATTTGGTGGTGAGCTAACATAAATATATGTGGTGTTTTCGCTGTAAAACATTTTTAAAAACGGACATGTTGGCTGGATTCACACGATGTTTATCTTTCATTAGCTGTATTTGACTTGTTAATGTGTGAAAGTTAAATATTAAAAATATATATTTTTTGAATTTCGCGCTCTGCCTTTTCAGTGGAATGTGGGAGGAGTGGCGCTAGAGGAACCCCTGTCCTAGACAGGTTAAGGAAGTGTGTAGGTCGCATTCTGTATCATACAGCTATGAAAGTTATATATTTAGAACCACCTGCTCAATTGGAATCCAGCGACGTCTGTGTCCTAGAACTGTTTAGTTTTTTGTGTTCGGACTGGTAAAACAGGATGAGTAAAATAAGTAATGTAAACATATCAGTAATTACCAGGAAGCTCTACATTTATTTTAAAATCACACTAAGATTGTTAAAACTGGCCTCAGGTTATTGAGGGATCTGATTAGGATTTGCCCTCATAGCAAGGTTGATTTATCATGTGGAGGTTTCATTCAGGTCTCTATTTTTTAAAAACACACTGTCTTTGGCAGGAGAAAGACCAGACTCAGAGGAACCAGAGCCAGGGATGTCCAAACCAGCAAGACAACACCAGTGCTCCCACTGTGGAAAGGGATGTAACCGATTATGGGACCTGAAACAACACAAGAGAATACACAGAGGGGAGAAGCCTTACCACTGCTCCCAGTGTGGAAAGTGTTTTAAACAGTCAGGGGAGCTGAAACGGCATGAGAGAATACACACAGGGGAGAAGCCTTACCACTGCTCCCAGTGTGGAAAGAGTTTTAACGATTTAGGGAAACTGAATAGACACGAGAGAATACACACAGGGGAGAAGCCTTACCACTGCTCCCAGTGTGGAAATAGTTTTAACGATTTAGGGAACCTGAATAGACACGAGAGAATACACACGGGACAAGGCTTACCACTGCTCCCAGTGTGGAAAGCGGTTTAACCAGAAAGGAAACCTGAATGAACATGAGAGAATACACACAGGGGAGAAGCCTTACCACTGCTCCCAGTGTGGAAATAGTTTTAACGATTTAGGGAACCTGAATAGACACGAGAGAATACACACAGGGGAGAAGTCTTACCACTGCTCCCAGTGTGGAAAGTGTTTCGACCAGTTAGGGCAGCTGAAACGGCATGAGAGAATTCACACAGGGGAGAAGCCTTACCACTGCTCCCAGTATGGAAAGAGTTTTACCCAGTTATGGAACTTGAAAAGTCATGAGAGAATACACACACAAGGGAGAAGCCTTACCACTGCTCCCAGTGTGGAAAGAGTTTTAAACACAAAAGCAACCTGAACCAACACAAGAAACACATGAGACTGCACACAGAGGAGAAGGCTTACAAAAGCCCAGGCTGTGGGAAAACATATTACTCATAACAGTCACTTAAACGTCATTAGAGAATCCACACAGGAGAGAGAAATTACTTCTCTTTGCGTGTATATTGATATTTCACATCTGACTGATAATGTGTTTACCTGTTTTTACCATATGAAATTGCTTCTTCCAATTATTGATAAACCTGTACCTGTTAAAATACTGACTGCTAGAGCTGTTAAGGCTACATGGATTGATGAGGAAATGGCCATCTGTATGGTTGAAGGAGATGGGTTAAAAGGAGTGGCTAATAAGTCTGGCTGCACATCTGGCTGGCTTACGTACTGCAAATTGAGAAATGATGTGACCAAACTCAACAAAAAGAATAAACTTTATTATGAATACTAGATCAATGATATAAAGAATGATTGATATTAACTTGTTAAAAAACATAATGAAAGAAAAGCAGTGCAAGTATTGAATGTTGTAAAGTTAGTGTGGGAGAGGTGGAAAAATTGTTATCGGTCAATAATGACAAACCTCCTGGCATTGACAACTTAGATGGAAAGCTACTGAGGACGGTAGCTGACTCTTTAGCCACTCCTATCTGTCATATTTTTAATCTGAGTCTAGAGGAAAGTCTTCGTCCTCAGGCCTGGAGGAAAGCCAAAGTAATTCCACTACCCAAGAGTGGTAGAGCGGCCTTTACTGGTTCTAACAGCAGACCTATAAGCTTGCTGCCAGCTCTTAGCAAACTGTTGGGAAAAATTGTGTTTGACCAAATACAATGCTATTTCTCTGTAAACAAATGAACAACAGACTTTCAGCATGCTTATAGAGAAGGGCATTCAACATGTACTGACTGAAACAAATGACTGATGATTGGTTAAGAGAAATTGATAAGATTGTGGGAGCTCTATTGTTAGATTTCAATGCAGCCTTTGATATTATTGACCATAACCTGTTGTTTAAGAATGTCTGTGCTATGGCTTTTCAACCTCTGCCATAATGTGGATTCAGAGCTATCTATCTACTAGAACTCAGAGGGTTTTTAAAGGAAGCTTCTCTAATGTCAAACATGTAAAGTACCGCAGGGCAGCTCTCTAGGCCCTCTACTCTTTTCTATTCTTACCAATGACCTGCCACTGGCATTAAACAAAGCATGTGTGTCCATGTATGCTGATGATTCAACCATATAAGCATCAGCAACCACAGCTAATGAAGTCACTGAAACACTTAACAAAGAGTTGCAGTCTGTTTTGGAATGGGTGGCCAGTAATAAACTGGTCCTGAACATCTCTAAAACTATAAGAGCATTGTATTTGGTACAAATCATTCCTTAAGTTATAGACCTCTGCTGAATCTGGTAATGAATTGTGTGGCTGTTGAACAAGTTGAGGAGACTAAATTACTTGGCATTACCTTAGATTGTAAACTGTCATGGTCAAAACATATAGATTCAATGGTTGTAAGGATGGGGAGAGGTTTAGCCGGAATGAAGAGATGCTCTGCTTTTTTGACACCACACTCCAAAAAGCAAGTTCTGCAGGCTCTAGTTTTGTCTAATCTTGATTATTGTCCAGTCGTGTGGTCCAGTGCTGCAGGGAAAGACCTAGTAAAACTGCAGCTGGCCCAGAACAGAGCGGCACGTTTTGCTCTTAATTGTAATCAGAGGGCTGATATTAATACTATACATGCCAGTCTCTCTTGGCTAAGAGTTGAGGAGAGACTGACTGCATCACTTCTTCTTTTTATAAGAAACATGAATGTGTTGAAAATCCCAAATTGTTTGTGTAGTCCGTAAGGGAATTCTGCCCTATGTGCACACAAGAGACCACAGGAAAACGTATTTGATCAGAGGTTAGTTTGTTTAATAAGGATTGCAACCCAGAGTTTACACTTACGGCAATTTGCAAGCAAGACACTCAGTTCAAAAGATGCTGTTTTCCCTTTTTATCCCCTACTGAGGATCACCCCGCCCAGGGTGATGTCCCTTAACTTTAACACCATATAAGCTCATAATTAATAGTTGCTAATACAAAAATGTCTCTGCTAGGCGGAGTTCAGCTTATTGCGTTATTGGCAGTTAGTTTCCCAATCACTCTTCCCCTTATTGCTATCATGTCAGACTGGAAGTAAGACTGGAACATAGTATCAACAGGAACTCTTAGTTCCCTTTATCCATCTGTTACCTAAAATATAGTTTCAACACACAGACATCTGACTTTGTACAGTTGATCTTTTCATGCACTTGCAAGGTGTCAACCACTGATTCTTAATCTCAAGCTAAAGCAAAACATGAACCATTGTACTTTTGTCATCACAGGTGTTCCTATAATGTACAGATATCATCAAAGTTCTTACAAGTCAACTTACACACAGCTCTGACACACACACTTATCCCACCAGACATGCCACCGGGGGTCTTTTCACAGTCCCCAAGTTTCCAGAACAAATTCAAGAAAGCGTACAGTATTATATAGGGCCCTTATTGCATGGAACTTCCTTCCATCTCATATTGCTCAAATAAACAGCAAACCTGGTTTCAAAAAACAGACCAAGCAACACCTCGCGGCACAACCCCTCTCCCCTATTTGACCGAGGTAGTTTGTGTGTATGCATTGATATGTAGTCTACGTGTGCCTTTTACAAAATGTATGTAGTTCTGTCCTTGAGCTGTTCTTGTCTATTGATGTGCTGTATTATGTGTCATGTTTTGTGTGGACCCCAGGAAGAGTAGCTGCTGCTTTTGCAACAGCTAATGGGGATCCTAATAAAATACCAAACTCTGTTATTCTCTGTGAGCTCAGAAATAAAGAATCTTGGTTTGACTTGGACTCCAGCAGATCCTTATTTTATAATATCCACCATAACTCTCCCACGGATTGCTGTTTATCGTTGTCTCAATGAAGAGTTCTTTGTTTTACTTTCCTGGGGGCATTTACAAGCCTCCCACTGGTTGAATAAACGTTGTTTCCACGTCATATTAAAAAACATTTTTAACATTGATGAACCTTCACTATCTTCATCCCTAAACTAGCAACAATAATTATTGTCTATTGTTATTCTCAATAACTTCCTGGCCATATGAAATCCTAGCTAAATACAATGTTGGTGCCAGTTTTCATGTCTTTGATTATGCAAACATTTGTTTATTCGATTATATTTGTCATATAGCAATGATGCTCTCTCCTCAATCACTTACAGTTTCTTTGGAAAGTATTCAGACCCCTTGACTTTTTTCACATTTTGTTACGTTACAGCCTTATTCTAAAATGTAATAATTAAAACCATTTCCTCAGCAATCTACACACAATACCCCATAATGACAAAGCGGAAACAGGCTTTTTGTAAATTTCTGAATTTATTAATCACAAAAAAATTATTTAAATAAGTATTCAGACCCTTTACTATGAGACTAGAAATTGAGCTCAGGTGCATCCTTTTTCCATTGATCATCCTTGAGATGTTTCTACAACTAGAATGGAGTCCACCTGTGGTAAATTCAATTGATTGGACATGATTTGGAAAGGCACACACCTGTCTATATAAGGTCCCACAGTTGAAAGTGCAGATCAGAGCAAAAACCAAGCCATGAGGTTGAAGGAACTGTCCGTAGAGCTCCGAGACAGGATTGTGTTGAGGCACAGATCTGGGGAAGGGTACCAAAACATTTCTGCAGCATTGACGGCCCTTGATTTAGCCCCCTGCAGTTAAAGGTTATTCATGGAGTAAAATGATCTGTTTAAGTCATTAGTAAAGGGCACATCGTTAAGAATACAATTATCTTTTTTTTGTGGTCTATATCCTCTCAATCATTTATTCCTTCATAAACAGAAAACGTTTACCTAAACACAACATGTGTGCAAGGGCCCCTCTAGGTTCACAATCTCTTGACCATTAAATCTGGATAACTGACAACTATTTTTTAAAGGGTAAAAGTGATCTGTTTAGGTCGTCAGGAAAGGAAGCATAGTTAAAGAGTACAATGAACCTTTCAAAGAGGATGGTGTGAGGCCTCTGGGGCTTATTTTTGGTGGGGTTGACTGAGACATCCCTCGGACAGTCTTTTATGGGGGGTAAGATGTATCTGTTTAGGTCATCAGTAAAGGGGACATCTTAATATTACAATCACCCTTTCAAAGACTGAGACATCCCCCGGACATCTCCCCTATAACTATTTTTGAAAGGGTAAAAGTGATCTGTTTAGGTCGTTAGTAAAACATATGTTTTGAAAGACACCTGGGGGTCCAGGTTGTTAGTTATTTTGTGTCCATATAGTTCCCCTGTGTGTAAGAGCCCCCCTAGATTCACAACTTCTTGACCCTTAACATTCCCAGCCAAGGGGAGATACAGAGGGAGAGAGATAGCGGGGGAGAGAGAGAGAGAGGAAGATTTAATTCATTGAAAGTAAATTACATTTTCTTTCAAACCTTTTATTTTTTTCAAAAACTTTAGTACAGACAAACATACATATTACAATTATTAAAGTTTACTATGTAATATTAAATACTAAATTATGTCACTAATGTTTTATTACTAAAGAACTTTATATAAATCACACATGTTGTTATTATTACATGTAGAAACACCACATGACAACAACGTGGTAGCAACCCCACATAACAACAACATGGTAGCAACCCCACATAACAACAACATGGTGGCAACACAACATGACAACAACATGGTGGCAACCCCACATAACAACAACATGGTGGCAACACATGACAACAACATGGTAGCAGCACAACATGGTAGCAACACAACATGGTTGCAACACAACATCACAACAACATGGTAGCAACACAACATTACAACAACATGGTAGCAACACAACATGACAACAACATGGTAGCAACACAACATTACAACAACATGGTAGCAACACAACATTACAACAACATGGTAGCAACACAACATGACAACAACATGGTGGCAACACAACATGACAACAACATGGTAGCAACACAACATGGTAGCAACACCACATGACAACAACATGGTAGCAACACCACATGACAACAACATGGTGGCAACACCACATGACAACAACATGGTAGCAACACAACATGGCAGCAACACCACATGACAACAACATGGTAGCAACACAACATGGCAGCAACACCACATGACAACAACATGGTAGCAACACAACATGACAACAACATGGTAGCAACACTACATGGCAGCAACACCACATGACAACAACATGGTAGCAACACAACATGGTAGCAACGCAACATGGTTGCAACACAACATAACAACAACATGGTAGCAACACTACATGACAACAACATGGTAGCAACACAACATGACAACAACATGGTAGCAACACAACATTACAACAACATGGTAGCAACACCACATGACAACAACATGGTAGCAACACAACATTACTACAACAACATGGTAGCAACACAACATTACTACAACAACATGGTAGCAACACCACATGACTACAACAACATGGTAGCAACACAACATTACTACAACAACATGGTAGCAACACAACATTACAACAACATGGTAGCAACACAACATGGTAGCAACACAACATGGTAGCAACACCACATGACAACAACATGGTAGCAACACCACATGACAACAACATGGTGGCAACACCACATGACAACAACATGGTAGCAACACAACATGGCAGCAACACCACATGACAACAACATGGTAGCAACACAACATGGCAGCAACACCACATGACAACAACATGGTAGCAACACCACATGACAACAACATGGTAGCAACACAACATGGCAGCAACACCACATGACAACAACATGGTAGCGACACCACATAACAACAACATGGTGGCAACACAACATGGTACCAACACAACATGGCAGAAACACAACATGGTAGCAGCACAACATGGTAGCAACACAACATGGCAGAAACACAACATGGTAGCAGCACAACATGGTAGCAGCACAACATGGTAGCAACACAACATGGCAGCAACACAACATGGTAGCAACACAACATGGTAGCAACACAACATGGTAGCAGCACAACATGGTACAAACATTGTGTTGGTGTTGTATGTGAAGGATGAGGGTTGCAGTAGATATCTTAGATAGGGGTAAATGAGGCCTAAGAGGGTTTTATAAATAAGCATTAAACCAGTGGGTCTTGCGACTGGTATACAGAGATAACCAGTTTACAGAGGAGTATAGAGTGCAGTGAGGTGTCCTATAAGGAGCACTGGTGGCAAATCTGATGGCCGAATGGTAAAGAACATCTTGCCGCTCAATGTATCCTACCATGACTATATCCAACCCAGCTCCATGTGTTACCACTATCATGTATCCTACCATGACTATATTCAACCCTACTCCATGTGTTGCCACTATCATGTATCCTACCATGACTATATTCAACCCAGCTCCATGTGTTGCCACTATCATGTATCCTACCATGACTATATCCAACCCAACTACATGTGTTGCCACTATCATGTATCCTACTTGGCTGAAGCTTTGATCCAGTGGAAGAAGTATTGAGGAGCAGGGAGGTTAAAGGTCACTTCAGGATACACCTGTTACTCTACACTATCCCTAGATAATCCAGTAATGAGAGAAAATGTATAGAATATTTAGGGCCCTATAACATCTCTATCTATATATAACATCTGTATAAAATCTGTTTTATTTTATTTTTTTAACCTAATTACATTTTCTCCGTTTTTCCAGGTTTCTGATTTGTCCCTGTTTTTCTGTTTTTCTCTCTAAATCACACTGTTAATAGAATATCAACAACATTGGATGTTCTAAGTCCTCAACAATACTTAAACCACATCAGGAGACCACTTTTGAAGTCTGAGAAAAATCTAAGAAATTTTCATTTTTGTGTGTAGATACCCTTTAATGCAAGTGGCACCAGCAAGAGCCTTGCTTGGTTAGTGGTGTCTCTGTAGCACACATGTGATTGCAGAGTTTGCTGAACAAATCACAACTGGATTGATGCAAATAATCATGATATCATTCTGTCAGGTAGGCATAGACTACTTTGTAGTTAACATTTAATTGACAAGGTTTTTGGGAAAGCTTTTCCATCAACCAGAAGATGGTTGTCATTAGCATCATCACCCAACAGCTAAACATAGTGGTAGACAAATGCACTCAGACAGGGGGATTTCAGGGCTTTTTCCTCTTCAGAAAGTTGAAGGAAAATACAAATCACTTAGGCTAATTTAGACGACTTGCAGGCAGTGGGTTCAGAATAACTATGACATAAAAATGAAAACTCTTTAATCTGTCACCTAATCCTACCTAATGGGCAGGTCAGCCCTGGAGGAAAGTATTGGCTGTAAGAAGTAAGAGAAAACATAACATCTGTTTTTTTTATTTTTTATTACCTCTCATGACATTGCTTGCAAGAATAAACATTGTAATTAATATTTTTCCAATCTGCGTTACCCACTCCTGTCAGCAGGTGGCGATTTGAGTCTTTCAGGGGATGCTGCTTGCGTGACGTACAATCTAGTGGACGGAACTGGAGGCTTCTTCAACAGCGACAAAAGGCTTCTGATTCAATCAACGTGGTGGTTTGCTAGCGAACATTAAACCGAAACATTGAAGCGTTTAAGACAAATCTTGTGTATATTATTCTTAGTGTTTTAAACACAATTCTGTTTACATATCTACTAGTTCATTGAAACGTAGATTGCTTGTTAAATTAGCTAATGTGTTAAATTGATACTGCACTAGGCTAATCGCCCGGAACATGAGCTCACTAATCTCGACGGAGAAAGAAGCTCTGGTGAAAGGAGAGGAAGAAGCTTTCAGGATGAAAAGGGAGGAAGAGGAGGCTATCTCATTGAAAGAAGAAGAGGATGATATTACAGTGAAAGAGGAATATGCGAAAGAGGTTGTGAAAGTGGAAGAGGAGGAGGTAGAAGCTTTCAGAATCAAAAAGGAGGAAGATGCCATAACATTGAAAGAAGAGAATGTAGTGAAAGAAGAGGAAGAACCTTTTAGAGTAAAAGAGGAAGAGGAGGCCATCTCAATAAAAGAGGAGGAAGACGTTTTGGGAGTGAAAAAGGAGGAGGCTGAAGATTCGATTACAAACAGTGAGTACTGTCTTAAAAACAGGGGCACTATGAAGTTCTTGATTTAATGTATTGTTTTAACGGGGCATTCTAAATCAAATCAAATGTATTTATATAGCCCTTCGTACATCAGCTGATATCTCAAAGTGCTGTACAGAAACCCAGCCTAAAACCCCAAACAGCAAGCAATCTAGCTGTAGAAGCACGGTGGCTAGGAAAAACTCCCTAGAAAGGCCAAAACCTAGGAAGAAACCTAGAGAGGAACCAGGCTATGAGGGGTGGCCAGTCATCTTCTGGCTGTGCCGGGTGGAGATTATAACAGAACATGGCCAAGATGTTCAAATGTTCATAAATGACCAGCATGGTCAAATAATAATCACAGTAGTTGTAGAGGGTGCAGCACCTCAGGAGTAAATGTCAGTTGGCTTTTCATAGCCGATCATTAAGAGTATCTCTACCGCTCCTGCTGTCTCTAGAGAGTTGAAAACAGCAGGTCTGGGACAGGTAGCTAGTCCGGTGAACAGGTCAGGGTTCCATAGCCGCAGGCAGAACAGTTGAAACTGGAGCAGCAGCACGGCCAGATGGACTGGGGACAGCAAGGAGTCATCATGTCAGGTCGTCCTGAGGCATGGTCCTAGGGCTCAGGTCCTCCGAGAGAGAGAAAGAAAGAGATAATTAGAGAGCAGCATAAATACTGGAGGCTGAGAACGGAGGGGTTAGGAGACACTGTGGCCCCATCCGATGATACCCCCGGACAGGGCCAAACAGGAAGGATATAACCCCACCCACTTTACCAAGGCACAGCCCCCACACCACTAGAGGGATATCTTCAACCACCAACTTACCATCCTGAGACAAGGCCGAGTATAGCCCACAAAGATCTCCGCCACGGCACAACCCAAGGGGGGGCACCAACCCAGACAGGAAGATCACGTCAGTGACTCAACCCACTCAAGTGACGCACCCCTCCTAGGGACGGCATGAAAGAGCACCAGTAAGCCAGTGACTTGGCCCCTGTATTAGGGTTAGAGGCAGAGAATCCCAGTGGAGAGAATTGGAATTGACCCTATACATTTGCAACACAAACAATATTTGACAAAATCATGATGAAAAAGGCCATTTTAGACATATTCACGCCTCTTGATTGTAATAGATGGTCATAAGTTTACGTCTGTTTGCTGTTCTCGTTCACACAGGAGAGAGACGTGACTATCGTGGATCCTCTGGGGAGCCTCAACAACATCCTGATGCTGACGAGGCAGAGAAGAGTCTCTCCAGATCAGAACACCAGATGGTACAGCTTGGTTTGTTCTAGCATACAGTTTGCTCTATCGGGGTCTGGGCTGGGTTTCTGTAAAGCACTTCATGACAACAATGACATCAGCATCCATAATGATATATGTCTGTGTCCCCTCTTTGTGGTTACCAGGACAACGCTAGCCCTTCCTCCCTCCCGGAGTCCCCGTGTCGTGCCTCTCCCGGTAGCGCCTTACTGCTGGGTATGAAGAGGTTGTCTGTGCTGCTGGTGGACTGCAGGAAAACAACGGGGCTGAGTGGAACTGTGAGAGGAAGAGAAGAGAAGAAAGGATCAGATTTGACACATCAAAGTAAGTGCTGTAGTTTAGTTTGAACAAATACAATAGATCTGCCCACTGGTATCTGTTACCAGGACAACCAGCAGAGTTCTGTTAGTTGACAGGAAGATAGACCGGTGGATATGGATGTTATGAATATCATAACACTGGAAAAGGATTCTGCCAATGAAAAGAGAGAAACCAATAGACCATATAAAACCTTGATGAAAGGTAGCTTCAGAGAGACAGTTATAAGATGATCCTATGTAAGGTGCTCGTTTTTCAAAAACATTTTCTCAAAATATTATGGATGTTACATTGCCTGTCCCAGTCAACCCCCCTATCTTTATAAGACTGTTGAACAGGAAAACTAAACTCCACACTGTTAATTAATTAACTAATACTGGAGGAAAGCTGTGATCAGGCTGCCCACTCAAGAGAAAGCTTCAAACTGTAACCAGTGCCGTCAACCTTGTTCAGGTTATCAATCAACCTACCAGGGTAGTTACAAACAGTACAGAAATTAAATCATCAACATATTTTGATCATATCTTTACTAATGCTGCAGAAATGTGTTTTAAAGCAGTTTCCAGATTCATCAGATGTAGTGATCACAATATAGTAGCCATGTCTAGGAAAACCACAGTTCCAAAGGCTGGGCCTAATATTGTGTAAAAGAGGTCATACAATACGTTTTGTAGTGATTCCTATGTTTTTGATGTAAATAATATTTGTTGGTCCGTGGTGTGTAATGATGAGCAACCAGACGCTGCCCTTGACACATTTATGAAATTGCTTATCCCAGTTACTAATAAGCATGCACCCGATAAGAAAATGACTGTAAAAACTGTTAAATCACATGGATTGATGAGGAATATAAAAATGGTATGGTATATATGCAGTGGTTGCCAAACGTTTTATAGTCCGATACCCCTTCAAACATTCAACCTCCAGCTGTACCCCCTCTAGCACCAGGGTCAGCGCACTCTCAAGTGTTGTATTTTACATCATTGTAAGCCGGTCACACACACACTATACGATACATTTATTAAACATAAGAATGAGTGTGAGTTTGTCAAAACCCAGCTCTTCCTATAAGAGTTCTTATAGCACCAGCGCACAAATAATATAATAATAATAAATGATTTTCCTCTTTATTTAACAATCTTACATATTAAACCTTATTTGTTCTTTGAAATGTGTAAATAACTCACCACAGGTTAATGAGAAGGGTGTGCTTGAAAGGATGCACATAACTCTGCAATGTTGTATTGGAGAGAGTCTCAGTCTAAAATAATTTTCCACACAGTCTGTGTCTGTATTTAAAATGTGTCAATACTTTGCGCCCTTGATAACCAGCGCGCTTCTGTATTTTGTAAAAGCGTTACATGCCCATATCATTGCATCGTGCAGAAAATACACAGGAGTTCAGTTAACCATTTTCACTGTAGTGTCCAAAACGTCTTTCAAGCAGTCAGGTATTCCCTTGGCAGCAAGAGCCTCTCGGTGGATGCTGCAGTGTACCCAAGTGGCGTCGGGAGCAACTGCTTGCACGCGTGTTACCACTCCACTATGTTTCCCTGTCATGGCATTTGCTCCATCAGTACAGATACCAACATGAGCAGCAGCTACGTTTGGATACATATGGACCGTTAGTGGAATTCCCGCGAGAGAGTAACGGTTAATGTGATTGGATGTTAAGTATTTGATTAGGCTTCATGTATTTGACATTGTGTTGTTATTTCGCTGAACACTCGATGGTTTAATTTGATTTTTGGCAGGGAAATGAGGCTACTCAGGTGAGAAAAAACCTCACCCAAATGTATAGCCCCGTTGGGAAATATAAATGGACTGTTTGAAAATGTGAATCACATTTTTATTTGGCGTATCCCAGTTTGGGAATACCTGGTGTAGAGGGAGGCAAAAAAAGAGATGGCAAATAGGTCTGGCTGTAC
Organism: Salvelinus namaycush; assembly: GCF_016432855.1. NCBI lineage: Eukaryota > Metazoa > Chordata > Actinopteri > Salmoniformes > Salmonidae > Salvelinus > Salvelinus namaycush. The sequence goes on along the minus strand of NW_024061130.1, from coordinate 86,141 downwards.
AACTGATTGGCAAACTTATTGCAAATTCAGAAATCATGTGACTAAACTGAATAAAAATAACTACTACACTATAAAACCAAGATAAATGACAAAGAATGATTGTAAAAAGCTTTGGAGCATCTTCAAGTAAATTTTGGGGGAAAAAAGGCTAACTCTGCTCCATCGTTCATTGAATCAGATGGCTCATTCATCACAAAACCCACTGATATTGCCAACTACTTGATTTATTTTTTAATTGGCAAGATTAGCAAACTTAGGCATGACATGCCAGCAACAAATGCTGACACTACACATCCAAGTATATTGGACCAAATTATGAAAGACAAGCATTGTAATTGTGAATCTGTAAAGTAAGTGTGGAAGAGGTGAAACAATTGTCTATCAACAATGACAAGTCACCGGGGTCTGACAACGTGGATGGAAAATGATTGAGGATAATAGTGGATGATATTGCCACTCCAATTTGCCATATCTTCAATTTAAGCCTACTAGAAAGTGTGTTCCCTCAGGCCTGGAGGGAGGCAAAAGTCTTTCCGCTACCTAAGAATAGGAAAGCACCCTTTACTGGCTGAAATTGCTGACCAATCAGCCTGTTACCAACCATTACACTTTTTGAAAAAATTGTTTGACCAGATACAATGCGATCATAGCCTGCTGCTGGAAAAACTTGTTATGGCTTTACACCCCCTGCTATATTGTGGATAAAAAGCTACCTGTCTAACAGAACACAGAGGGTGTTCCAGAATGGAAGCCAGTACAACAGAATCAAGGTATAATCGGGAATTCCCCAGGGCAGCTGTCTAGGCACCTTACTTTTTTCAATTTTTACTAACGACATAGCCAGTGTGTCTAGGTATGAGGATGACTCAACACTATACACGTCAGCTACCACAGCAACTGAAATGACAGCAACACTTGACAAAGAGCTGAAGTTAGTTTCAGAATGGGTGGCAAGGAATAAGTTAGTCCTAAATATTTCAGGTAACCTTAAGTTACATTGGCCTACTATGCTAATTCTGTAGCTGTATTGTTCGAGGAGCGTAAAGATAAAGATTTTGTTGCGGCGCCAGGCAGGTATTAACCTGCTGAAAGGAAAAGAGTAGAGTAGTGCTACCAGGCACACATCAGCAGAAGATACTGAATAGAGTGGAGCCTGTTGGCCAGATAGCCAGTGGAGACTAGAGTGGAGCCTGTTGTCCAGATAGCCAGTGGAGCCTGTTGGCCAGATTGCCAGTGGGGAGAGAACATAAGACCCACCATATAAAACGCCCGTCACAGCCCAGGGGTAACCCAACCAATAATACCTCATACAATAATAATGGCAGAGCAATTTAATGGCAGCTTCATAGAAACAATTCGCAAGAAGGAACCTAATCATCAACATTAGAGGATTTGCAATAATCTGTATTACCTCCCAGTGGTGGAGTGCAGGGGGGTATGCATGGGTGTGTTGGTGGGTGTGTTCATAGACAACAAAGGCCTTAAAATGTAAACAGTCCCACAAAAAATCAATACAATTCAAACGACAATAAACATGAGCTCTCACGCAAACTCCCTCTAACTTCTTATGGACAGAAGTCTGTGTCTGGACGGTAGCGTCCCACCTGGCCAACATCCGGTGAAATTGCAGAGCGCGAAATTCAAACTACAGAATTATAAATATTTAACTTTTATAAAATCACAAGTGTAATACATCAAAATAAAGCTTAACTTCTTGTTAATCCAGCCGCTGTGTCAGATTTCAAAAAGGCTTTAAGGCGAAAGGACACCATGCGATTATCTGAGGCCAGCACCCCGTGTACAAAAGCATGAAAAACATATTTCAACCAGGCAGGTGCGCCACGAAAGTCAGAAATAGCGATATAATGAATGCCTTACCTTTGATCTTCTTCTGTTGGTACTCCAAAAGGTCCCAGATACATCACAAATGGTCCTTTTGTTCGATAATGTCCTTCTTTATATCCATAAAAACTCAGTTTAGCTGGCGCGCTTCAGTCAATAATCCACCCAGTTTCCCTCCATCAAAATGCATACAAAATGAATCCCAAACATTACTAATTAACTTTTCCAAACAAGTCAAACAACGTTTATAATCAAACCTTAGGTACCCTAATACGTAAATAAACAATAAAATTTAAGACGGAGAATCGTTATTGTCTTTACCGGAGGAAAATACCAAAGAACGCGCTCTCTTCCATGCGCTTGGAAACAATACAGCCAAAATGGGAGCCACCTAGAAAAGCTACAATTTATGGCTCATTTTTCCAAAAACCAGCATGAAACTCTTTCTAAAGAAGATCTAAAGCTCTTAAAGTGACAGCGCATGGTGAAGGCTCCATGCAGGATTTCGCCACAATTTCTCTGTATAAAATGGCCCATAACTTTAACACTAGCAGAGATCCTGGAACTGATATACCCTTACAGTATATTATATTCAACAATGTATACAAAAATCAACATTTATATTTTCAATATTCATGTAAGAAATGTTAGAATGAAATCCGAATACTACTCATATTACAGAGCAAGTGGTAAAGATTCATATTACACCCATTGTTGATTTGTAGCCTGTAGCATCTAATGATGAAACATTATGGAGTCTTGAAGGAGGACTGTAGCAGCTAATGATGATACATTATGGAGTCTTAAAACTTCTTATGGCTAGTGGAACCCCTAGACAACATTCCGCTGAAAAGGCAGAGCGCTAAATTCAAAAATATTTTTTTGATGCATTCACAAGTGCAATACACCAAATTAAAGCTTAACTTCTTGTTAATCTACCCATCGTGTACGATTTAAAAAAAGCTTTACAGCGAAAGCACATCATATAATTATGTTAGGTCAGAGCCTAGTCACAAAAACACACACAGCCATTTTCCTGCCAAAGAGAGGAGTCACAAAAAGCAGAAATATAGATTAAATTAAATTTATCACTAACCTTTGATGATCTTCATCAGATGGCACTTATAGGACTTCATGTTACACAATACATGTATGTTTTGTTCGATAAAGTTCATATTTATATCCAAAAATCTCAGTTTACATTGGCGCTTTATGGTCAGTAATGTTGTGCATCGAAAACATCCGGCAAATTTTCAGAGGCACATCAATTTACAGAAATACTCATAATAAACATGTAAAAGTTGATAAAAGATACAAGTATTATGCACAGAATTATAGATATACTTCTCCTTAATGCAACCGCTGTGTCAGATTTCAAAAAAGCTTTACGGAAAAAGCAAACCATGCAATAATCCGACTACGGCGCTCAGACACAAGCCATGCAGATACCCGCCATGTTGTTGAGTCAGAAATAGCGTTTTAAATATTCACTTTGATGATCTTCATCAGAATGCACTCCCAGGAATCCCAGTTCAACAATAAATGTTTGTTTTGTTTGATAAAGTCCAACATTTATGTCCAAATACCTCCTTTTGTTAGCGCGTTTGGTAAACAAATCCAAACTCACGAGGCGCGGGCAAGTCCAGGCGAAAGTTCGGATGAAAAGTTCAAAAATGTATATTACAGTTCGTAGAAACATCTCAAACAATGTATAGAATCAATCTTTAGGATGTTTTTAACATAAATCTTCAATAATGTTCCAACCAGAGAATTCCTTTGTCTTTAGAATTGCAATGGGACGCAGGTCGCTCTCACGTTTAGGCGCGTGATCAGCTCATGCCACTCTGGCAGACCTCTGGTTGAAACAGCTCTCATTCCCCCCTCCTTCACAGTAGAAGCCTCAAACAATGTTCTAAGACTGTTGACATCTAGTGGAAGCCTTAGGAAGGCTGCAATATGACCCCATAGACACTGTACATTCGATAGGCAATGAGTTGAAAGCTACAAACCTCAGATTTCCCACTTCCTGGTTGGATTTTTCTCAGGTTTTCGCCTGCCATATGAGTTCTGTTATACACACAGACATAATTCAAACAGTTTTAGAAACTTCAGAGTGTTTTCTATCCAATATTACTAATAAGATGCATATATTAGCTTCTGGGCCTGAGTAGCAGGAAGTTTTCTCTGGGCATGCTTTTCATCCGAACGTGAAAATGCTGCCCCCTTATCCCAAACAGGTTAAGTACTGCAGTGCATCTCCTCATGGACTGCACCAGATTTGACAGTACTTGCTGTGAGATGTTACCCCACTCTTCCACCAAGGCACCTGCAAGTTCCCGGACATTTCTGGGGGGAATGGCCCTAGCTCTCACCCTCCGATCCAACAGGTCCCAGACGTGCGCAATGGGATTGAGATCCGGGCTCTTCGCTGGCCATGGCAGAACACTGACATTCCGGTCTTGCAGGAGATCACGCACAGAAGGAGCAGTATGACTGGTGGCATTGTCATGCTGGAGGGTAATGTCAGGATGACCCTGCATGAAGGGTACCACATGAGGGAGGAGGATGTCTTCCCTGTAACGCACACCGTTGAGATTGCCTGCAATGACAACAAGCTCAGTCTGATGATGCTGTGACACACCGCCCCAGACTATGACGGCCCCTCCACCTACAAATCCCCTCCTTCGACGGTAAACGCGAATCCGACGATAAACGCGAATCCGACCATCACCCTTGGAGATAAAACCGCGACTTGTCGGTGAAAAGCACTTTTTGCCAGTCCTGTCTGGTCCAGTGACGGTGGGTTTGTGCCCAGAGGCGACGTTGTTGCCGGTGATGTCTGGTGAGGACCTGCCTTTCAACCGGCCTACAAGCCCTTAGTCCAGCCTCTCTCATTCAATTGCGGACAGTCTGAGCTAGAGGTCGACCGATTAAGCGGAATGGCCGATTAATTAGGGCCGATTTCAAGTTTTCATAATCGGAAATCGGTATTTTTGGGCGCCGAATTATTATTATAATTTATTTATTTTTTATACCTTTAATTAACTTGGCAAGTCAGTTAAGAACACATTCTTATTTTCAATGACGGCCTAGGAACGGTGAGTTAACTGCCTTGTTCAGGGGCAGAACGACAGATTTTCACCTTGTCAGCCCGGGGGATCCAATCTTGCAACCTTACAGTTAACTAGTCCAACGCAATAACGACCTGCCTCTCTCTCGTTCCACTCCACAAGGAGACTGCCTGTTACGCAAATGCAGTAAGCCAAGGTAAGTTGCTAGCTAGCATTAAACTTATCTTATAAAAAACAATCAATCATAACTACTAGGTAACTACACATGGTTGATGATATTACTAGGTATTATCTAGCGTGTCCTGCGTTGCATATAATCTGACTGAGCATACAAGCATACAAGTATCTAAGTTTCTGACTGAACGGTGGTAGGCAGAAGCAGGCGCGTAAACATTCATTCAAACAGCACTTTCATGCGTTTTGCCAGCAGCTCTTCGTTGTGCGTCAAGCATTGCGCTGTTTATGACTTCAAGCCTATCAACTCCAGAGATGAGGCTGGTGTAACCGAAGTGAAATGGCTAGCTAGTTAGCGCGCGCTAATAGCGTTTTAAACGTCACTCGCTCTGAGCCTTCTAGTAGTTGTTCCCCTTGCTCTGCATGGGTAGCGCTGCTTCGATGGTGGCTGTTGTCGTTGTGTTGCTGGTTCGAGCCCAGGGAGGAGCGAGGAGAGGGACGAAAGCTATACTGTTACACTTGCAATACTAAAGTGCCTATAAGAACATCCAATAGTCAAAGGTTAATGAAATACAAATGGTATAGAGGGAAATAGTCCTATAATTCCTATAATAACTACAACCTAAAACTTCTTACCTGGGAATATTGAAGACTCATGTTGAAAGGAACCACCAGCTTTCATATGTTCTCATGTTCTGAGCAAGGAACTGAAACGTTAGCTTTCTTACATAGCACATATTGCACTTTTACTTTCTTCTCCAACACTTTGTTTTTGCATAATTTAAACCAAATTTAACATGTTTCATTATTTACTTGAGGCTAAATTGATTGTATTGATGTATTTAAGTGTTCATTCAGTATTGTTGTAATTTTCAGTATTACAAATAAATAAATAAAAATCGGCATTGGCTTTTTTGGTCCTCCAATAATCGGTATCGGCGTTGAAAAATCATAATCGGTCGACCTCTAGTCTGAGCACCGATGGAGGGATTGTGCGTTCCTGGTGTAACTTGGGCAGTTGTTGTTGCCATCCTGTACCTGTAAGTGTGATGTTCGGATGTACCGATCCTGTGCAGGTGTTGTTACACGTGGTCTGCCACTGCGAGGACGATAAGCTGTCCGTCCTGTCTCCCTGTAGCGCTGTCTTAGGCGTCTCACAGTACGGACATTGTAATTTATTGCCCTGGCCACATCTGCAGTCCTCATGCCTCCTTGCAGAATGCCTAAGGCACGTTCACACAGATGAGCAGGGACCCTGGGCATCTTTTTTCTGTGTTTTTCAGAGTCAGTAAAAAGGCCTCTTTAGAGTCCTAAGTTTTCATAACTGTGACCTTAATTGCCTACCGTCTGTAAGCTGTTTGTGTCTTTACGACCGTTCCACAGGTGCATGTTCATTAATCGTTTATGGTTCATTGAACAAGCATGGGAAACAGTGTTTCAACTCTTTACAATGAAGATCTGTGACGTTATTTGGATTTTTACGAATATTCTTTGTAAAACAGGGTCCTGAAAAAGACCCGTAATTTTTTTTGCTGAGTTTATTTTGTATATGTTTTATGTTGAAAAGTGTTTTTTTCTCAGACATAAATAAACAACTCCAGGTGAAAGACAAAGGCCAAAGCTGTAATAAAATAACAAATTAACTGGCAAAGCAGCAGAGCAAGGCCCGCATCCAGCAACGTCACGAGTCACATTTTGCAGCTGTTTCAGTACAGCACTACAGGGAGAGGGAAATAATCCACTGGACTAGTTTCAATGTATGGAATCACTTAGGAGTTTCTGGATTTTGGTTAAACTTCTCCTTTAAAGCATCAGACTCCATAGTAATTCATCATTAGAAGCTACAGTCCTCCTTTAATGCAGCTGGTGGCCACACCAGATACTGACTTACTTTTTATTTTGACCCCCCCCACTTTGGTCAGGGACACATTATTCAATTTCAGTTAGTCACATGTCTGTGGAACTTGTTCAGTTTATGTCTGTTATTGAATCCTGTTATGTTCCAACAAATATTTACACATGTTAAGTTTGCTGAAAATAAAAGCAGTTGACAGTGAGAGGACGTTTCTTTTTTTTGCTGAGTTTAGATTGACGAGGGGGGGAAAACAATTGAATCAATTTTAGAATAATGCTGAAATGTAACAAAATTTGGAAAAGGTGATGGGGTCTGAAAACTTAAAACCTCTCTGGGATATGTGGGACGCTAGCCTCCCACCTGGCCAAAAGCCAGTAAAAATGCAGTGTGCCAAATTCAACTAAAATACTATAAATATCAAACTTTCATTAAATCACACATGCAATATACCAAATTAAAGCTACACTTGTTGTGAATCCAGCCAACATGTCAGATTTCAAATGGGCTTTTCGGCGAAAGCAAACGATGCTATTATCTGAAGATAGCACCATAGTAAACAAAGAGAGAGAAGCATATTTCAACCCTGCAGGCGCGACACAAAACGCAGAAATAAAAATATAATTCATGCCTTACCTTTGACGAGCTTCTTTTGTTGGCACTCCAATATGTCCCGTAAACATCACAAATGGTCCTTTTGTACGATTTAATTCCGTCGATATATATATCCAAATGTCCATTTATTTGGCGCGTTTGATCCAGAAAAACACCGGTTCCAACTTGCGCAACGTGACTACAAAGTATCTCAAAAGTTACCTGTAAACTTTGCCAAAACATTTCAAACTACTTTTGTAATACAACTTTTGGTATTTTTTTACGTAAATAATCGATAAAATTGAAGACGGGAGGATCTGTGTTCAATACGGGAGGAAAACAAACTGTAGCTAGCTTTCTGGTCACGCGCCTCTATCTAACACAGGGGTGTCAAAGTCAAATGGACGGAGGGCCAAATAAAAAATTTAGCTACAAGCCGAGGGCCGGACTGTTCGAATGTTCATTGAAAAATTTTTAAATGACGCATATAGTCTAGTGAACCTAATTGAACCTACTGAAAACCTAACAAATATATTCCAATATGATCAGATAAATAAAGCAATATTTTCTTATGGCTCTGTCAGTAATCTTTAATTTTCAACAGACACAAAAGACAAATTTCCTTTATATAAAAATCCCCATAACATGAACATTAAATGAAAGAAACCGGTATTCAAGGCACCATCAGTAGCCTATATTTTCTATTTTAGCAAAAGTGGGCTAAATTTACTTCAAAGAAAAAAACAATAATAGCAATTTTCTATCATCCACTCAACTGAAATATTTTTAAAATATAATTGGATTGAAATACAATAAAATAAAGTGCAAAAATCTATTAATCAAAAACAACACTTTGTTTAAGGAGAAGTAACATGCAGTGAAAACAAATATTAAACTTTAACTTTTAAACTTGAACTGAGTAAAAACTCTAAATATGTGATTGCACAGTAATGTTCACTTGTTTGAGGTTGAGGGTGATACTTGGTGGTGTCCCATCTTTTCCACAAGTTCATCAATGTTCGGGGTAAGGCTCTGAGCTGAGGAAATCCTCAGAATTGAGTGGAGGTGTTCAGCAGTAAGTCGACTTCTGTGTGATGTTTTGTTCAGGTTCATCAAAGAAAACAGTTGTTCACACAGGTATGTGCTGCCAAACATAGACAACGTTTGAGCAGCCTGGATGCGCAGCTGGGGCATTGTGTCGGGGAGGAAACGGGCGAACTCCGCAGCACCCACTGCCGCATATTTTGCCCTCAGTGCATCATTGCATTGGAGGTCAATCAACTCCATTTGGAGGTTTGGTGGTGAGCTTTCCACGTCAACAGCAAATGGGTTACCGAGCAGTTCCAACCTGCTTTTTTGTGCTTCAAAGTCAGCAAATCGGCGTCGAAAGTCAGCGGCAAGCATACCTATTTTATCAGCCAACTGTGCGCTCGGGAACGCACTGGTAGAGAGCTTCTCTTTCATGGTCTGGCAGCTGGGAAAGTGGCTCAAATTTTCTTTCCGCATCTGCGTCTCCCACAGAGTCAGTTTGGTTTTAAATGCCTTCACTGTACTGTACATATCAGAGATGACATGATCCCGACCCTGCAGCTGCAAGTTCATTGCATTCAGATGACTCGTAATGTCACACAGAAAAGCCATTTCACACAGAAACATTTCGTCTCGGAGTTGTGTTGTGTCTTTCCCTTTGCTGTCCAAGAACAGACAAATCTCCTCACGAAGCTCGAAACATCTTTGAAGCACCTTTCCCTGGCTTAGCCATCGCACCTCTGTGTGATAAGGCAAATCACCATGCTCCGTTTCTAACTCCGTCAGAAATGCCTTGAACTGGCGGTGATTCAAACCTTTGGCTCTGATAAAGTTAACTGTGCGCGTGATGATGCTCATTACATGCTCCATTTTCAAGGCTTTACCGCACAACGCTTCCTGGTGTATGATACAATGATAAGCTGTCAGCTCACCTGTCGCGTTTTCCTCTTGCATCTTTTCCCGTATCTTCGCCACCAGTCCGCTCCTGTGTCCACACATCGCAGGTGCTCCGTCGGTTGTCAAACCCACGAGTTTTTCCCAAGGCAGCTCCATCTCATTTACACATCTTGACACCTCTTCATACAAATCATGCCCCGTAGTTGTGCCATGCATAGGACGTAAAGCCAAAAACTCCTCTGTCACGCTTAGGCTGGAGTCCACTCCGCGGATGAAAATTGACAACTGGGCAATGTCAGAAATGTCGGTGCTCTCATCCACAGCCAAGGAATATGCAATGAAATCTTTTCCCTTTTTCACAAGCTGCTCTTTTAGATTGATGGACAACTGGTCTACTCTCTCGGCAATGGTGTTTCTGCTCATACTCACATTTAAAAAGAGTTGCCTTTTTTCTGGGCAAACTTCGTCACAAACTTTAATCATGCAGTTTTTGATGAAATCCCCCTCCGTAAATGGCCGGGCTGATTTAGCGATCTCTTCTGCCAAAATAAAACTGGCCTTGACAGCAGCCTGGCCTTGTGATTTGGCTTTTTTGAACAGAGCCTGTCGAGATTTGAGGCCTCGTTTTAATTCCTCTGCCTTTTGTAGCCTTTGTTCCATGTCCATATTCTTGTTTTTGTCCGCGTGTTTCGTTTCATAATGTCGTCTCAGATTATACTCTTTCAGTACCGCCACACTTTCTCCACACAGAAGACACACAGGTTTTCCAGCTACCTCCGTGAACATATACTCCGACTCCCACCTTGTTTGAAACCCCCGGTTCTCAGTGTCCACCTTCCGTTTTGCCATTTTTGATGGGTATCTGAAAGTTAATTTTACTGTGATGCTGACGACTGCTGTGCCAATAAATATTGAAATGAAGCAGCCTACTGCTCGGTGCGTCACCGTTGCATTGTGGGAAATGTAGTATTGGTGCGTGTAAAAGATCTGCGGGCTGCCGGCTTGCTGCGGTCTGCGGGCCGGTTCTAATAATAAATCAAGATCATCCCAGGGGCCGTAAAAAACCTTCTCGCGGGCCGGATGTGGCCCGCGGGCCTTGACTCTGACATATGTGATCTAACAGTACACTTCAAGTTACCCTCGTTCTGGATGGCCGTACTTCTTCATTACACAAAGGAAAAACCTCAACCAATTTCTAAAGACTGTTGACATCCTTTGGAAGTGGTAGGAACTGTCCCTTAGAAATCTGGATTCAATGAAAACTAATTGAAAAGAGAGTGACCTCAAAAAAAACAAAATCTGAATGGTTTGTCCTCTGGGTTTCGCCTGCTAAATAAGTTATGTTATACTCACAGACATGATTCAAACAGTTTTAGAAACTTCAGAGTGTTTTCCATCCAAATCTACTAATAATATGCACATCTTATCTTCTGAGGATGAGTAGCTGGCAGTTGAATTTGGATATGCTTTTCATCCAAACGTGAAAATGCTGACCCCTATCCTAGAGAAGTTTTTAACGAATGCACTGTGTGTGTGTATACTGAACCAAAATATAAACAAAGATTTACAGTTTATATGAGTCAGTGATTTTAAATAAATAAATGAGGCCCTAATCTATGGACTTTACATAACTGGGCAGGGGCGCAGCCATTGGTGGGCCCTGGAGGGCATACGCCCACCCATTGCGGAGCCAGGCCCAGCCAATCAGAATTAGTTTTTCCCCACAAAAGGGCTTCATTACAAAGAGAAATAAACTCGGGTGGCTGGTCTCAGACGATGTGGAGCTCCTGGGCTGGCGTTGTTACATGTGTTCTGTGGTTGTGAGGCCAGTTGGATGTACTGCCAAATTCTCTAAAATGACATTGGAGGTGGCTTCTGGTAGAGAATTTAACATTCCATTATCTGGTAACAGCTCCAGTGGATATTCCTGCAGTCAGCATGCCAATTGCACGCTCCCTTAAAACTTGTGGCATTGTGTTGTGTGCCCGAACTGCACATTTTAGTGGCCTTTTATTCTCCCCAGCACAAGGTGCACATGTGTAATAATCATGCTCTTTAATCAGCTTGATATGCCACACCTGTCAGGTGGATGGATTATCTTGGCAAAGAATACATGTTAACTAACAGGGGTGTAAAAAATTCTGCAATCTTTTTTTTCAGCTCATGAAACATCCAACACTTTACATGTTGCGTTAATATTTTTGTTTATTGTAGTTACTCTCAGTTTTAGGATCATCTTCCCAAATATTTCACTTTATTTTTTACTTTACCCAAAATATGACATCAGCGATAGTCAAAATGTTGAAAATCTGTGAACGTCTAAATAACAAATTGGGCCATTTAAACAGCAGGCGTCGAACCCTTTCGACAACGGGGAGATTTTACTGATGTGCTTTGTGTCTTCGACGTAAAAACAAGTTTTGGACTTCCACTTAAAATTACTTATTTACTTATTTTATGTTTAAGGAAGTGTGTACAGTTGTGGCCAAAAGTTTTGAGAATGACACAAATATGAATTTTCAGTCTGCTGCCTCAGTTTGTATGATGGCAATTTGCATATACTCCAGAATGTTATGAAGAGTGATCAGATGAATTGTAATTAATTGCAAAGTCCCTCTTTGCCATGCAAATGAACAGAATCCCCCCCCAAAACTGGAAGCTTCAAAAGGAGGGTGGTGCTTGGAATCATTGTTCTTCCTCTGTCACCCATGGTTACCTGCAAGGAAACACGTGCCGTCATCATTGCTTTGCACAAAAAAGGCTTCACATGCAAGGATATTGCTGCCAGTAAGATTGCACCTAAATCAACCCTTTATCGGATCATTGATAACTTCAAGGAGAGCGGTTCAATTGTTGTGAAGAAGGCTTCAGAGCAGTTTAATTGTTGTGAAGAAGGCTTCAGGGCACCCAAGAAAGTCCAGCAAGCGCCAGGACCGTCTCCTAAAGTTGATTCAGCTGCGGGATCGGGGCACCACCAGTACAGAGCTTGCTCAGGAATAGCAGCAGGCAGGTGTGAGTGCATCTGCACACAGACTGATATTCTGCAAAAGGTACAGGGATTGGACTGCTGAGGACTGGGGTAAAGTCATTTTCTCTGATAAATCCCCTTTTCGATTGTTTGGGGCATCTGGAAAAAAGCTTGTCCGGAGAAGAGAAGGTGAGCGCTTCCATCAGTCCTGTGTCATTGCCAATGGTAAAGCATCCTGAGACCATTCATGTGTGGGGTTGCTTTTCAGCCAAGGGTGTGGGCTCACTCAATGTTGCCTAAGAACACAGCCATGAATAAGGAATGCTACCAACACATCCTCCGAGAGCAACTTCTCCCAACCATCCAGGAACAGTTCGGTGACAAACAATTCCTTTTCCAGCATGAAGGAGCACCTTGCCGTAAGGCAAACGTGATAAGTGGCTCGGGGAACAAAACATCAATATTTTGGGTCCAGGGCCAGGAATCTCCCCAGACCTTAATCCCATTGAGAACTTATGGTCAATCCTCAAAAGGCGGGTGGACAAACAAAAACCCACAAATTCTGACAAACTCCAAGCATTGATTATGCAAGAATGGGCTGTCATCTAAGGTTGTGGCCCAGAAGTTAATTGACACCAGGGTGGATTGCAGAGGTCTTGAAAAAGAAGGGTCAACACTGCAAATATTGACTCTTTGCATCAACTTCATGTCATTGCCAATAAAAGCCTTTGACACTTATGAAATGCTTGTAATTATACTTCAGTATTTCATAGTAACATCTGACAAAAATATCTGAAGACACTGAAGCAGCAAACTTTGGAAATTAATATTTGTCATTCTCAAAACCTTTGGCCACAACTGTAGCTCGCATTCTGTATCATACAGCTATGAAAGTTATATATTTAGAACCACCTGCTCGATTGGAATTAAGCGACGTCTGTGTCTTGAGTGTCCAAGAACGGTTTAGTTTTTTGTGTTCTGACTTGTAAAGCAGAATGAATAAAAAAGTAATGTTAACATTATCAGTAATTACCAGGAAACTCTACAACATTTGTTTTAAAATCACACCAAGATTGTTAAAACTGGCCTTAGGTTATTGAGCGATCTGATTAGGATTTACCCTCCTAGCAAGGCCTATTTATCATGTGGAGGTTTCATTCAGGTCTCTTTTTTTAAAAACACACTGTCTTTGGCAGGAGAAAGACCAGACTCAGAGGAACCAGAGCCAGGGACGTCCAAACCAACAAGAAGACACCAGTGTTCCCACTGTGGAAAGTGTTTTAACCAGTTAAGGGACCTGAAACAACATGAGAGAATACACACAGGGGAGAAGCCTTATCACTGCTCCCAGTGTGGCAAGTGTTTTAACCAGTTAGGGAACCTGAAACAACATGAGAGAATACATACAGTTGAAAAGCCTTACCAGTGTTCCCACTGTGGAAAGTGTTTTAACCAGTTATGGGACCTGAAACAACATGAGAGAATACACACAGGGGAGAAATCTTACCACTGCTCGCAGTGTGGAAAGAGTTTTAACCGGTCAGGGTATCTGAAAAAGCATGAGAGAATACATACAGGGGAGAAGCCTTACCACTGCTCCCAGTGTGGCAAGTGTTTTAACCAGTTAGGGAACCTGAAAAAACATGAGAGAATACACACAGGGGAGAAGCCTTACCACTGCTCCCAGTGTGGCAAGTGTTTTAAACAGTTAGGGAACCTGAAAGAACACGAGAGGATACACACAGGGGAGAAGCCTTACCACTGCTCCCAGTGTGGAAAGTTTTTCAGCCAGTCAGGGGAGCTGAAACGGCATGAGAGAATACACACAGGGGAAAAGCCTTACCACTGCTCACAGTGTGGAAAGGGTTTTAACCAGAAAAGCAACCTCAACCAACATGAGAGAATACACACAGGAGAGAAGCCTTACCACTGCTCCCAGTGTGGAAAGTGTTTTAACGATTTAGGGAGCCTGAAAAAACATGAGAGAATGCACACAGGGGAGAAGCCTTACCACTGCTCCCAGTGTGGAAAGTGTTTTAACGATTTAGGGAACCTGAAAAAACATGAGAATACACACAGGGGAGAAGCCTTACCGCTGCTCCCAATGTGGAAGGAGTTTCAACCAGCTGGGGGAGCTGAAATGGCATGAGAGAATACACACAGGGGACTTGCTGTCTTGTATTGTTGACTGATAATGATTACCTGTTTTTACCATATGAACTTGAATTGTACAAAGTATACTAAAACATATATTTGTATGTTTTTATTAGAAAACATGAATTGAATATGGAGTTTGAATATAGAGTAGGTCAGATTCCATGTGTTTAAATGGTCATTTTTTAAACTCTGTGTTTGTGTTTATCTGGGTGTCTTTCCTCCAGCACTACAGATATAAAGTGATATTTGGATGTGATGCATTTGTTCCGTTGTTTACATTTGCAATGTTGGCCCACTGATGATTTAATGAAATGAAAATGTTCACAGACTCTGCAATGCAAAATGTTAATTGTATGTGTCCACATATCTGAGTATGTGACTTGTGGTGGATGAATCAGAATTAGTTGGGTAACATAGATAATTAAGATGTCTTATCTGCATAATATGCTTATGTGATATACTTGTTATTAGAATGTATCCCTTCGGACTCTGGTGTTGGCAGTTGCACTTCTTCCCTCAGCTGGGGCTCAGTCACCTGGGGCCCAGAGAGGGGAGAGGTCAGGCTTGTCTTTCACATGTCCCTGGTGCTATGCAGAATTTCAGGAAGGGAAGAGGACAGGAGGGAACATTGTCTTCATATGTGAATGTATCTGTTAAACTATGTGAAGGGATGGTGTGATTAATGGGGAACCAATTACTGGTTTCCACAATGTCTGTGCGCAAGTCACTCCCTCCTTTGGCATTGGGGGGAGGTGTATGGCAGTGTCTGGAACCATTGTATGTCCTCTCTGATGTTGCACTTATCCTGGGATAGTGTATGACCTAGAGGCTCACTCCCCTCAGTGAGCTTGTCCAGGAGTGTGGTCAAGAAGGGGTTTTACTTGAGATGGGAGTATCTAGAGTTGACAATTGAGTTATGCCATTGGATGAGTTGGTGTTTTTGTGCTAGGAAGTACCAGGAAAGAGATTAGAACCTCGTCTTAGGGACCAAACTGAATGATAAATTATAGCGAATGCTATCTGGCTACGGGATACTCCTTTCTCATTATAAAGTCTCACTTTGTGAACTGTTCCTAATATCTGTGGTTTGTTATGTCGACTAGGGGGGTGGATCTTTGCTATAAAAGATCTCAGTAGCCATTGTCTTGCCACTCTCAACGGTTCATTAGAAATAGTGAATTGTTGAAAGTCATTGCAAAGATCTTATGATTAAAGATGTAGTTTAAGTATAACTCTGATTGGTGTGTGAAGTTTGTCTCTCCTCATTTGGTAATACAGAAATTAACCACCACAGACGAACCTTGTGAAACTGACCTATTATAATCTCCTGTTCCTGGGAGTATCATCCTGCGTTGCAAACTAGCTGCCCCTGCGTCTTTGTATGAATAAAGTCCCTCCCAGGAACAGGAAACTATAAAGATATGTGTTCATCACCTAATGCTTCAGGAATTCAGACTGTCTTCACTGCGCTGTGTAACTCTGTTATTCTCTCTGAGCTCAGAAATAAAGAATCTTGGTTTGACTTGGACTCCAGCAGATCCTTATTTTATAATATCCACCACAACTCTCCCACGGATTGCTGTTTCATCATTGTCTCAAAGAAGAGTTCCTCGTTCCACTTTCCTGGGTGCAAGCTTCCACTGGTTGAATAAACGTTTCCACATCATTTCAACAAAACACCTTTTGTTTCATGGACTTGCAACCTAAATCCAATGACAGGTGACATTTTATGTTGATTTCATGTTGAATTGACTTTAGTTGACGACTCAAAGAAATGTAAATAGAAACTAGATGTTGAACTGACGTTTGCCTAGTGGGCTGGTTTGAATAAGCGGCAGGTGTTGGATCAATATCCACCTTAGTAGCTAAGTTTCCATGTAATTTGCAACAGATGTTCATGTGAATATTCTAAAATCTGCATTAAACAATATATGCATTTTTCCACAAGAAATGTCTTTATCAGACAGACTTATTGCTGATCAAAGGCTTTACGAGACCAAAAAAATACTTTTGCTGTTGAATTCCCATGTGCCGAATGAAAAAATACAAGTTAAAACCTCTTTGGGATAGGGGGGCGCTGTTTTCACTTTGTAAAAAATCGTTCCCAAATTAAACTGCCTCGTACTCAATTCTTGCTCGTACAATATGCATATTATTATTACTATTGGATAGAAAACACTCTCAGGTTTCTAAAACCGTTTGAATTATATCTGTGAGTAAAACAGAACTCATTTTGCAGCGAACTTCCTGTCAGAAAGTGAAAAATCTGAAATCGAGGCTGTGTTCCAGGGCCTCCCTATTCATTTGCTTGAAATCTATGGATAAACATGCACTTCATACGCCTTCCACTAGATGTCAATAGGCAGTGAGAGGTGAAATGGAGTGTATAGCTTGATCTGAGGTCAAAAGAGAGCTCTTGGAATGACATGACCCCAATTTCCTTTGTTCAGGAAGGCGCGGGAAGGAACTCTGGATTGCCTTCTGAAAAGCTTTCGTTATAGACGGCTATTATCTCCGGCTTTGATTTTATTTGATAAATGTGATAATATCATCGTAAAGTATGTTTTTTCAATATAGTTTTATCAGATTATTGAAAGTTTATCGGGAGTTTTGGCGTGTTCCGTTCTCTGCGTTTGGTGACGATGGACAGCTTCGCGCCACTTGGCTAGCTTTGGTTGCTAATTCGACAGACGAAGAGGACATTCTAAATCCAAACAACGATTATTCTGGACAAAGGACCCCTTGTACAAGATTCTGATGGAAGCTCAGCAAAAGTAGGACCCATTTATGATGTTATTTCGTATTTCTGTCAAATGTTTAGTATTATTTTCCGCCCTGATTTTGGGCGCTGTCTCGCTATAACGTAAGCTGTATGTCGTACTAAAGTTATTTTTAGAATTCTAACACGGCGATTGCATTAAGAACTAGTGTATCTATCATTTGCTTTACAACATGTATTTTTTAGTAAAGTTTCTGATGAGTTATTTGGTCAGAATAGGTGAGTGTCAGAAAATATCCGGAGATTCTGGAAAAAAGTTGCTACGTTTTCACAATGTATAACCACGGATTTCAGCTCTAAATATGCACATTTTCGAACAAAACATAAGTGTATTGTATAACCTGATGTTATAGGACTGTCATCTGATGAAGCTTGTCAAGGTTAGTGAAAAATTATATATCTTTTGCTGTTTTTTTGCGATCGCTAACTTTTGCTGCTGATAAATGGGTTGTGTTTTTGGCTATTGTGGTAAGCTAATATAATGCTATATTGTGTTTTCGCTGTATAACACTTAAAAAATCTGAAATATTGGCTGGATTCACAAGATGTTTGTCTTTCATTTGCTGTACACCATGTATTTTTCATAAATGTTTTATGATGAGTATTTAGGTATTTCACGTTGGTCTCTGTAATTGTTCTAGCTGCTTCGGTGCTATTTGTGATTGTAGCTGCAATGTAAAACTATGATTTATATCTGAAATATGCACATTTTTCGAACAAAACATAGATTTATTGTATAACATGTTATAAGACTGTCATCTGATGAAGTTGTTTCTTGGTTAGTTTGGTTAGTTTGGTTGGTTTTGTGCAAGCTACCTGTGCTGTGAAAGAAATGTCTGTGCTTTTTTGTATTTGGTGGTGAGCTAACATAAATATACGTGGTGTTTTCGCTGTAAAACATTTAAAAAATCGGACATGTTGGCTGGATTCACAAGATGTTTATCTTTCATTTGCTGTATTGGACTTGTTAATGTGTGAAAGCTAAATATTTCAGTTTTTTTTTTTTGAATTTCGCGCGCTGCCTTTTCAGTGGAATGTGGGCGGGGTTCTATCTGATGTCATAATACACCCCTCTGATAGTGATACATTTGCTCCATTGTTTCCATGTCAGTTGGTTTCCCACTCTGATGATTTATATCTGACAGAGGGGCTTTAAAGGAATAGTATGGTGACATCTTAGCGGGGCTTTAAATAAATAGGATTATTCATTAATTTAATACTCCTATAGCAACAATACACTGCAGCTTTGACATCAAGAAGAGATTGGGCTGATGGGTGTTGGTGCTACTATACAGGTAATGTTGTCCAATATGAATGTGAATGTTCAATACACACAATAGGTTGATCAGTAGCCAGTTAGTTAGCTGCTACGTTTTTAGCAACACAACTCGCAATCAACAAAGTCAAAATGCCCTCCAGGCCTGGTGGTGGCAGCAGTGTACTACATCAACTGTTTACCAGAGCTTCCTGAGGGGAAAACAATTAGGCTGTATATAGCTTGATTTTGGAGCCAGCAGCATACCACCTTACTTCCCACAGCTGGCTTGCTTCTAAAGCTAAACAGGGTTGGTCCTGGTTGGTTATGCAAACATTTGTTTATTAGATTATGTTTATCATTAAGAATATTGTTTTATTTCTAAATGGTCACGCCTTGCTTTGGTCATGTGTTCTCTTATGGGTCAATCATTTTAATTAGAATATAGCAATTACGGTGTCTCAATCACTTCCAGTGCCTTTGGAAAGTATTCAGATTGGGGACATTGCCTTGTGTCGGGTGCCATCTTTCAGATGGGACGTCAACTGAGAACAGCATGCATGGGAGGAAACTGTTTACAATTTGGCTCATGCATCCTCCCTCCTCTCCCCTGTAACTATTCCCCAGGTTGTTGCTGTAAATGAGAATGTGTTCTCAGTTGACTTACCTTGTTAAATAAATAATAACCATGTTTCCATCCAAAGTTTATTCATTAGGATATATACAAATATGATGATGTCATAGTGAATTCATGACGTGAATGAACAAGCCTTTTCATACTTTATAACATGGCTATATACAATGCCTTCAGAAAGTATTCAGACCCCTTGACTTTTTCCACATTTTGTTACATTACAGCCTTATTCTATTGTGTATTAAATCACTTTTTCCCTCTCATTAATCTACACACAATATCCCATAATGACAAAACAAAAACAGGTCTTTAGAAATTGTTGCTAATTTATTAAAAAATAAAAAACTGAAAAATAACATTTACATAACTATTCAGACCCTTTACTCAGTACTTTGTCGAAGCACCTTTGGCAGCGATTACAGCATTGAGTCTTCTTGGGTATGATGCTACAAGCTTGGCACACCTGTATTTGGGGAGTTTCTCCCATTCTTCTCTGCAGATTCTCTCAAGCTCTGTCAGGTTGGATGGGGAGCATCGCTGCACAGCTATTTTCAGGTCTCTCCAGAGATGTTAGATCGGGTTCAAGTCCGGGCTCTGGCTCGGCCACTCAAGGACATTCAGAGACCAGAGACTTGACCCGAAGCCACTACTGCATTGTCTTGGCTGTGTGCTTAGGGTTGTTGTCCTGTTGGAAGGTGAACCTTCGCCCTCAGTTTGAGGCCCTGAGCGCTCTGGAGCAGGTTTTCATCAAGGATCTCTCTGTATTTTGCTCGGTTCATCTTTCCGTTGATCCTGACTAATCTCCTAGTCTCTGCTGCTGAAAAACATCCCCACAGCATGACGCTGTCACCACCATGCTTCACCCTAGGGATGGTGCCAGGTTTCCTCCAGACGTGACGCTTGGCATTCAGGCCAAAGAGTTCAATCTTGGTTTCATCAGAACAGAGAATCTGGTTTCTCATGGTCTGAAAGTCCTTTTGGTGCCTTTTGGCAAACTCCAAGTGGGCTGTCATGTGCATTTTACTGAGGAGTGGCTTCCGTCAGGCCACTCTACCATAAAGGCTTGATTGGTGGAGAGGTGGAGAGATGGTTGTCCTTCTGGAAGTTTCTCCCATTTCCACAGAGGAACTCTAGAGCTCTGTCAGAGTGACCATCGGATTCTTGGTCACCTCCCTGACCAAGGCCCATCTCCCCCGACTGCTCAGTTTGGCTGTGCCGCCAGCTCTAGGAAGAGTCTTGGTGGTTCCAAACTTCTTCCATTTTAGAATGATGGAGGCCACTCTGTTCTTGGGGACCTCCAATGCTGCAGAAATGTGTTGGTACCCTTCCCAAGATCTGTGCCTTGACCCAATCCTGTCTCGGAGCTCTACAGACAATTCCTTCTACCTCATGGCTTGGTTTTTACCCTGACAGTCTCATATAAAGGGTCAGAATACTTACTGTTATGTAAAGAAGGTATATTTTTTATCCAATAGGCTACCTGCCGCCCCAAATGATGGGCTATTGTGTGTAGTTTGCTGAATATATAAATATATTTTTTAAATCCATTTCAAAATAAGGCTGTAACTTTCTAAAATGTGGAAAAAGTCAAGGGGTCTGAATACTTTCTGAATGCACTGTACAAACTTCACATTGAATATTCTCCTCACTTTCAAAAAGCTCCATGAGGAAGAAAGGATTCCCAAATTATCTTTTAGATGTTCTGTCTTCAGGATGTTCTGGGTTGATGTCTGTTGGAGAGGGGAGGGGCAGTTGAGTGAGCTGGGGCCTTTTATTACCTTTCCTCTGGGAGCCTGTCAGCTGTGTCATGATGAGAGAGTGAGAGAGGACCTACCCTACCTCTGGGAGCCTGTCAGCTGTGACATGATGAGAGCGAGTGAGAGAGGACCTACCTGTAAGATATATTGTGCTGTAAACATACTTCTATTTGAAGAGGTTTTTGACCCTTCAGGGACCTAATCTCAAACACTCATGAAAACATGAACAAAATATTGTCCACACGAAAGATAGAATTTGGTAATAAAAAAAGTTTTTTGACAAGTTATATGCATGAAAATAAAGATGTTTAAAAAATGTGACATTTTGGAGAGGTTTCTGCAGACTATATGGGAGGCCTAAGTCTTATTATGGATACATGTCTATAAAGATAGACTGGTATTAGATATCTGATCCATTTTTGGGGCACATGTTGACAAGATGTTGGAGAATCACTGGAGGGGAATATTGACCAACTGAGCATCTCAGTGTACAGCTCAATAAACACAATAGGAATTTTGTTACATTTCAGTCTTCTGTGATGTATTTAAAGTGTCATATTGGGATGCAAATTCAAATATGAATACATTTAAACTGTATCTGACATGGTACTGGTGTCTTCTTTTTTAAGCCCATAACCATGTGTGTGATGTGTAAACAAAAAAGGGCACCCCCCCATAAAAAGATCCTGCAACAGAAAGCTGCACAATATATTGAGAAAAGTATTTTGCTTACCATGACTATATCAAACCCTACTCCATGTGTTATCACTATCATGTATCCTACCATGACTATATCAAACCCTACTCCATGTGTTATCACTATCATGTATCCTACCATGACTATATCAAACCCTACTCCATGTGTTGCCACTATCATGTATCCTACCATGACTATATCCAACCCAACTCCATGTGTTGCCACTATCATATATCCTACCATGACTATATCCAACCCAACTCCATGTGTTGCCACTATCATATATCCTACCATGACTATATCCAACCCTACTCCATGTGTTGCCACTATCATGTATCCTACTTGGCTGAAGCTTTGATCCAGTGGAAGAAGTATTGAGGAGCAGGGAGGTTAAAGGTCACTTCAGGACACAGCTGTTACTCTACACTATCCCTAGATAATCCAGTAATAAGATAACATTTCTACATTATTTAGGGCTCTATAACATCTCTATCTATATATAACATCTCTATCAATTTATATATATATTTCTTTACCCAATTCCATTTTCTCCGTTTAGGTTTTCCAGGTTTCTGATTTGTCCCTGTTTTCCTGGTTTTTGCTCTAAATCACACTGTTAATAGAAAACTACTGCAGCATAAATACTGGAGGGGTCAGGAGACACTGTGGCCCCATCCGATGAGACCCCCGGACAGGGCCAAACAGGAAGGATATAACCCCACCCGCTTTGCCAAAGCTCTACACAATATTCTGCTGCTGATGCCAGATGCCATAGCAGTCTCTTTCTGATGTAAAGCAGAGGGTCACCGAGCATGTGGTGCAGGTGATGGGGGACTTCCTCTTGCAAACAACACAGCAACGCCTCCATGCTGTGCCCTTTTGGCCCTTAGGCACATCTATGCCTGCACAAATATATTTGGGCAGATGAACACTTGTGGCAGGAGCAGAAGGGACAGGGCGTGGTGCAGTGGTGCTGTAGCCAGCAAGCTCCTTGATGAGCTGCTCTCTGAAGGCTTTCTGTGAGAGGAAGGGCTTTCCACAGCTCTTAGCCATTTCCTTGTGTAGGATGAATGCATTCACCACAGCAATGTCGATGAAATGATAGAAGAAGGTCTTGTACCATTTCATTGTCTTATGGAGAACATTGTAATAGCCTATCAGCGCATCTGATAGGTCCACACCTCCCATGCTCTTGTTGTAGTCCTTTACTGCAGCTGGAATGGGAACATTTTTGGTGGTCCATACCCCGTCCTTCACACGCCTGACAACATGATCCCCATTGAAGGACTTGTGGATTGTTGTGCACATCACCACCTCTCTGGTATCCATCCACTTTACAAAAAGCAGGCCATCTTCACGGATCCATCGCATGGTCCCCCGCTCAGCCTGCTCAGGCATGTCGTTCACCTTCGTCTTCGGAAAGCCCACCCTGTTGGTACGAATGGTGCCACAAGCCCACACTTCCCGCTTCCTAAGGTCTGCAAACAGGGTAGGGCTTGTGTAGAAGTTATCCACAAAAAGTTTGTAGCCCTTCCCTAGCAGTTGAAAATCCAATAACTCCATTACAGAGTCATAGCCAAGTCCCTTACCGGTAGCAAAACTGTTCCTCCCCTCATAGACCAAAAAATTGCATGTGTAGGCACACACAGAATCAGCCAACACAAACAGCTTGTAACCCCACTTGGTTGGTTTGTTTCGCATGTATTGTTTGAGGCCAATTCTGGCCTTTGAGGCTACCATCCTCTCATCGATTGACACGTTCTGGGCTGGCTGAAAGTACGTCTTGCAGGCCTCAACAATACTGGAGTAGAGAGGTTTTATTTTGCACAGTCTATCAAACGTTGCTGTGCCTCTCTTCTTGTCATTCTCTTCATCAACCTTTGGGTCACTGATATGAAGCGCCTGTGAAAGAACCAGAAACCTTTTGCAGGACATAACAGTCATGGGGAAAGGCAGTTGGTAGAGTGATGACGTTTTCCAGTAGTCCGTCAGGCTTTTCAGCTTCACCAGCCCCATGTAGATGACCAGTGAAAGGTAGCAGAAAAAGTCTGACATGGATATGGGCTTCCATGCTACCTTTTTGCCTGCCTGCTTCTTCTTCCCATACTTATTCGTGTTAGACACAAGCGAATCTACAACGGATTGTGTGAAAAACAACTGAAAAAGCTGAAGGGGGCTGTAAGTTGTGGTCGAGTTCACCTGAGGTCCTGGCTTCCTTTTCGGCCGAAAAGTTGGTTGGCGTGGCTCCACATCATCTTCTAGGACAGTGTGCCAACGCCCTTCTGTCCCTTTGTTAGCAGGTGGCACACTTCCCCTCTTCCGCTTCTTTGTCGGTGCCTTCACACCTGTAGATGGCCCAGAGACAGCAGGGGTCCAGCTGGATGAACAAGTTGGCGCTGGGGGCTCCCAGTCGGAATCAGTGCCACTGTGAATGAAAATGTTCAGTTAGAATAGTTTCACATATGAGCCCTGTATCAACAGGTATAATAAACATATATATAGAGTACAGGGAACATAAAGTGCTGTTCCATTTCACTTTGGCCATTTTGTGGGCCTGCCTCAAATAGGCCATTTCATGTGGGGGTGGGGTGTAGCAACAGACACACGCGCCTCGGCCATGCTCCCTCTAACCTCTAACCGTAATATATAGCCTAATTAGAGAAAGCATGCTGGCTCTGTTGAGATGTATGGGTTTGCTGTTACATTCTACTCCATTCAATTTTTATATATATATATATATATATATATATATATATACACACACATTGGGGAGAACAAGTATTTGATACACTGCCGATTTTGCAGGTTTTCCTACTTACAAAGCATGTAGAGGTCTGTCATTTTTATCATAGGTACACTTCAAATGTGAAAGACGGAATCTAAAACAAAAATCCAGAAAATCACATTGTATGATTTTAAGTAATTAATTTGCATTTTATTGCATGACATAAGTATTTGATCACCTACCAACCAGTAAGAATTCCGGCTCTCACAGACCTGTTAGTTTTTCTTTAAGAAGCCCTCCTGTTCTCCACTCATTACCTGTATTAACTGCACCTGTTTGAACTCGTTACCTGTATAAAAGACACCTGTCCACACACTCAATCAAACAGACTCCAACCTCTCCACAATGGTCAAGACCAGAGAGCTGTGTAAGGACATCAGGGATAAAATTGTAGACCTGCACAAGGCTGGGATGGGCTACAGGACAATAGGCAAGCAGCTTGGTGAGAATGCAACAACTGTTGGCGCAATTATTAGAAAATGGAAGTTCAAGATGACGGTCAATCACCCTCGGTCTGGGGCTCCATGCAAGATCTCACCTCGTGGGGCATCAATGATCATGGGGAGGGTGAGGGATCAGCCCAGAAATATACGGCAAGACCTGGTCAATGACCTGAAGAGAGCTGAGACCACAGTCTCAAAGAAAACCATTAGCACCACACTACGCAGTCATGGATTAAAATCCTGCAGTGCAGGCAAGGTCCCCCTGCTCAAGCCAGCGCATGTCCAGGCCCGTCTGAAGTTTGCCAATGACCATCTGGATGATCCAGAGGAGGAATGGGAGAAGGTCATGTGGTCTGATGAGACAAAAATAGAGCTTTTTGGTCTAAACTCCACTCGCCGTGTTTGGAGGAAGAAGAAGGATGAGTACAACCCCAAGAACACCACCCCAACCGTGAAGCATGGAGGTAGAAACATCATTCTTTGGGGATGCTTTTCTGCAAAGGGGACAGGACGACTACACCGTATTGAGGGGAGGATGGATGGGGCCATGTATCGCGAGATCTTGGCCAACAACCTCCTTCCCTCAGTAAGAGCATTGAAGATGGGTCGTGGCTGGGTCTTCCAGCATGACAACGACCCGAAACACACAGCCAGGGCAACTAAGGAGTGGCTCCGTAAGAAGCATCTTAAGGTCCTGGAGTGGCCTAGCCAGTCTCCAGACCTGAACCCAATAGAAAATCTTTGGAGGGAGCTGAAAGTCCGTATTGCCCAGCGACAGCCCCGAAACCTGAAGGATCCGGAGAAGGTCTGTATGGAGGAGTGGGCCAAAACACCCTGCTGCAGTGTGTGCAAACCTGGTCAAGAACTACAGGAAACGTATGATCTCTGTAATTGCCAACAAAGGGTTCTGTACCAAATATTATGTTCTGCTTTTCTGATGTATCAAATACTTATGTCATGCAATAAAATGCAAATTAATTACTTAAAAATCATACAATGTGATTTTCTGGATTTTTGTTTTAGATTCCGTCTCTCACAGTTGAAGTGTACCTATGATAAAAATGACAGACCTCTACATGCTTTGTAAGTAGGAAAACCTGCAAAATCGGCAGTGTATCAAATACTTGATCTCCCCACTGTATATATACACACAAACATAGGCTATGGGTCGTTCACATACATACAAATGTATCCTCACTCACAATGAATAGCCAACGTGTACTTTACACATTCCATTACCTTTTTATTGCAAATAAAATGTAAAAACAATCACAAATAATATTTTATATTATTAATTTCAAACAACGGCATTAGCGTGACAACAACTTACCAGTCTAAAACAATGTCCTCTCCGTTCAAAAAAATAGGCCTCAGTTTCAGAATCATAGGAGTGATCGCTAATGGAGTCTTCCTCAAAAAACAGTTCTGTATCACTTTCACGATCAATTTTCTCAAAGATGTTGTCTACATTCGTATATCTAGTCTTAGATTTAGCTTTCCCTGACTTATTCGCCATGATGTTGGATAAATAAACAGCTGAAGATGCAAGTTGCCGAAATACTGCTGTGCGTAATAACTTTCCTTCCTTCCAGTTCTAAACGCAAAGGTAAAAGACACTCGTTACGCCTGCGTTTCATGTATGGGTTGGTCTTCAAACAAAGAACCATTTGATAGCCAATGAACAGAGGTAAATGGCACTATCTACCCAGCTAGATTTCAAGACGATGAGTGGTCATTGGGTTAAAATACAGTCAATCAACGAGACAGTGGTCATATAATTGGTGCACAATGAGCTCGTTACTCGTTGTCTTCCAATCGTTTTTTTCGGCTCAATACGTCCCGCGAAATGACCCATCAAGTTTGGTTGTGTTACAAACAAACAGTTGATTGCAAGGAAACCAAACATGACTGGATAACGTCAGGTTTAGTCAGTGTATTTAGGTCGGATGTTTCGTCGAAAATTTAATGAAATTCAACGACATAAGCGTTCACAAAATGTTTCGTGTTAGGCTATAAAAAATGGATTCAACCGAACAAAAGACCATTCATTGTGTAAAAATGAGCCTTGGGATTGCAAACAGAGCAAAATCTTCAAAGGTAAACGATTTATTTCAACGCAATCTGTGATAATGTTACGCCTGTGCTGGTTGCAAAAGTAGTTTGTTATGGAGCGCTGAGCTCAGATAATCGCATCCTATTCTTTCGCAGTAAATCCTTTTTTAAATTTGACAACGCAGTTGGATTAGCAAGATTCTAGGCTTTTGAAGCATGTGAGACACTTGTATTTTCAGGAATGTTTAATATGACTATTTGTGGCGATCACCGTATGTTGTCTATTTTCAAACCCGGATCCGGGATCAGTAGTTAAGAGAAGTTAATTTTACCTCTATTTCTGCTTTTTGTTACTCCTCTCTTTGGCTGGAAAAATGGCTGTATTTTTCTGTGACTTGGCTCTAACCTAACATAATCGTTTGGTGTGCTTTCGTCGTAAAACCTTTTTGAAATCGGACACTTTGGCTGGATTTACAACAGGTGTATCTTTAAAATAGTGTGAAATACTTGTATGTTTGAGGAATTTAAATTATGGGATTTCTCTTTTGAATTTGGCGCCCGGCAGTTTCACTGGCTGTTGACGAGGTGGGACGCTACCGTCCCACATACCCTAGTGAGGTTAACATTAACCTCTAACGAGCCTCTACCCCGGATCCGGGAGCACCCCCCACCCCCCCCCACACTGATTAGCATCGCTAGCATAGCGTCACAATTAAATAGTAGCATCTAAATATCATTAAATCACAAGTCCAAGACACCTAATGAAAGATACAGATCTTGTGAATAAAGTCACCATTTCAGATTTTTAAAATGTTTTACAGGGAAGACAAAATATGTAAATCTATTAGCTAACCATGTTAGCCTAAGACACCCTTTTTCTTTGTCCACCATTTTTTCTCAACACCAGTAGCTATCACTAATTCGGCTAAACTAAGATATTGATAGCCACTAACCAAGAAAAAACCTAATCAGATGACAGTCTGATAACATATTTATGGTATAGGATAGGTTTTGTTAGAAAAATGTGCATATTTCAGGTAGATATCAGAGTTTACAATTGCACCCACCGTCACAAATGGACTAGAATAAATACAATGAGCAACGTGTTTACCTAATTACTAATCATCAAACATTTCGTAAAAATACACAGCATACACTAATCGAAAGACACAGATCCTGTGAATACAGACAATATTTCAGATTTTCTAAGTGTCTTACAGCGAAAACACAATAAATCGTTATATTAGCATACCACATATGCAAACGTTACCAGAGCATTGATTCTAGCCAAAGAGAGCGATAACGTAAACATCGCCAAAATATATTAATTTTTTCACTAACCTTCTCAGAATTCTTCAGATGACACTCCTGTAACATCACATTACAACATACATATACAGTTTGTTCGAAAATGTGCATATTTAGCCACCAAAATCATGGTTAGACAATGAGAAAAGTAGCCCAGCTGGTCAGAAAATGTCCTGCGCCATATTAGACAGTGATCTAGTCTATACATAAATACTCATAAACGTGACTAAAAAATATAGGGTGGACAGCGATTGATAGACAATTTAATTCTTAATACAATCGCTGATTTACATTTTTTAAATTATCCTTACTTTTCAATACAGTTTGCGCCAAGCGAAGCTACGTCAAACAAAATGGCGTCATAAGCGATTAACATTTCTCGACAGAAACACGATTTATCATAATAAATTGTTCCTACTTTGAGCTGTTCTTCCATCAGAATCTTGGGCAAAGAATCCTTTCTTGGGTCTAATCGTCTTTTGGTCGAAAGCTGTCCTCTTGCCATGTGGAAATGCCAACTGCGTTCGGCATGAACTGGAAACCTGCCCGGCGCTTGAAAGTGTCACAGAAATAAATGTCCCAAAATCGCACTAAACGGATATAAATTGCTATAAAACGGTTTAACCTTTACCGAACCTCAACCCCGTATCCGGGATCACCCCCCACCCCCCCCACACTGATTAGCATCGCTAGCATAGCTTCACAAGTAAATAGTAGCATCTAAATATCATTAAATCACAAGTCCAAGACACCAGATGAAAGATACAGATCTTGTGAATAAACCCATCATTTCTGTTTTTTAAAATGTTTTACAGGGAAGACACAATATGTAAATCTATTAGCTAACCACGTTAGCAAAATACACCATCTTTCTTTGTCCACCATTTTCTCTCTCCACCACTAGCTATCACCAATTCGGCTAAACTAAGATATTGATAGCAACAAACCAAGAAAAAAACTCATCAGATGACA
Source organism: Salvelinus namaycush (assembly GCF_016432855.1). Taxonomy (NCBI): domain Eukaryota; kingdom Metazoa; phylum Chordata; class Actinopteri; order Salmoniformes; family Salmonidae; genus Salvelinus; species Salvelinus namaycush. Next base: position 56,875 of record NW_024061130.1, on the reverse strand, counting down.
GTCTGATAACATATTTATGGTATAGGATAGGTGTTGTTAGAAAAAAGTGCATATTTCAGGTAGAAATCACAGTTTACAATTGCACCGACCATCACAAATCGACTAGAATTACTAGATAGAGCAACGTGTATGACCAATTTACTCATCATAAAACATTTCATAAAAATAGACAAAGCATAGCAATGGAAAGACACAGTTCTTGTGATTTCAGACCATATTTCAGATTTTCTAAGCGTTTTTCAGCGAAAACACAATAAATCGATAAGTTAGCATACCACATGTACAAACGTTAGTAGAGCATGAATTCAAGGCAAAGGGAGCTATAACGTTATCATCGCCAAAATATATTAATTTTTTCACTAACCTTCTCAGAATTCTTCCGATGACACTCCTGTAACATCATTTTACAACATACATATACAGTTTGTTCGAAAAGGTGCATATTTAGCCATACAAAACCGTGGTTATAGAATGAAAATACTAGGAAATCAAGCCTCAATATGTCTGACGTCATCTATCAGAGTGATCTAGTTTAATTGAAAGCTAATCATATACTTGACTAAAAAATACAGGGTTGACAGGAATCGAAAGACAAATTAGTTCTTAATGCAACCGCTGACTTACATTTTTAAAATTATCCTTACTTTTCAATACAGGGTTCGCCAAGTGACGCGATAACAAACAAAATGGCGAAATATGCGTTTAAAATATTTCGACAGAACAACGATTTATCATATTAAATATTGCTTACTTTGAGCTGTTCTTCCATCAGATTCTTGGGCAATGTATTCTTTCTTGGGTTTAATCTTCTTTTGGTCGAAAGATGTCCTTTGTCCGTCTAAATGCCCGCTAACGTTCGACCGGGACCCCGAAATGTGCCCGGTGCTTCACATAGAAATGCATCAAAATCGCACTAAACGGATATAAATTGCTATAAAACGGTTTAAATTAACTACCTTATGATGTTTCTAAGTCCTATATCGAATTAAATTACAGACGGATACATTTTACGTTGATAACCGAGCCTTTGAAAATGGCATCCGGAGGTGTCTTCCTGCGTAAAGGCGAGCGTCGAAAGGGGGGCTACCCTCACTCCTTGGTCCTTTATAACCTCTGAGAGCTACGCAGAAGGCCCATTCCACTTCTCATTGGTTACTGACATCCAGGGGAAGGCGGGTGCAGTTCGTGTCGTTCCATAGGATATACACAGACTTTTAAAACTGATCTGAAATCAGAGCTTCGCTCTCAGACCTTTCACTGTCTGTCATGGATTTCGCTGTAGAAAGAGTTCTGGGTCACCCACAGACATCATTCCAACTTTGTATGAAACTAGAAAGTGTTTTCTATCCAATAGAATTAATAATATGCATATTGTACGAGCAAGAATTGAGTACTAGGCAGTTTAATTTGGAGACGACAAAATGCTAATTCGGAACAGCACCCCCTGTAGTCGCAAGAAGTTAAATTAACTACCTTATGATGTTTTTAACTCCTATAACGAGTAGAAACATGACCGGAGAAATATAACTGGCTACACTAATGCTTGGAAAAAGAACGGGTCGGTGCCCACCGTGCGTCCGACGCAGCTGGAAAGGAGTGCCTACCTACACGTGTTTTTGTTTTATAGGGGCTGTGATTGCGCAATCGATACCATTCAAATCGTCATCACGTAAAGGCATCCAGGGGAAGACGTAAGCAGTGTCCGTATCCTGATAGCGTTCACAGTGGCCTTTAAACTGACTCCAGATCAGGGGCCAAAATGTGTGAAATCTGACTCCATGTCAGGGAAATTGCTGTAGAATGAGTTCTGTTCCACTCAGAGACAAAATTCCAACGCCTATAGAAACTAGAGACTGTTTTCTATCCAATAATAGTAATAATATGCATATTGTACGATAAAGAATTTAGTAGGAAGCCGTTTAATCTGTAATGCAATTATGCTAATGAGAAAACAGCACCCCCTGTAGTCGCAAGAAGTTAACAACAAATTTGTGGAGTGTTTGAAAAACGAGTTATAATGACTCCAACCTAAGTGCATGTAAACTTCGACTGTGTATATAAATATATATATATAAAAATATATATATATATAATATCAAATGAATATGCGACCATTTAAACAACTGCATTAGCATGAGAAGCAAAAACCTTTTTTTACTTACTGGTCTAAAAGTGGATCTTTTCCTTCCAAAAACATTTCTTCTGCGCTGGAATCATAACTGTGGTCACTCAGAGAGTCCTCATCCATTCCTTCTGTGTCACTCTCCTGGTCAATTTCTGCAATAATATCATCAAAATGTTTATACTTGGACTGAGATTTAGCTTTTACACTCTTAGTAGCCATGTTTAACTTTTTCAGATTTGAGAAGTTTGTAGAAGAGAAGGAACTGCTGTGAAACGTAAACTACAGTGCGTCCTGTTTCCTTTCACCAGAGAATGAACTCTGTTGTGCACAGCTCCAGCATGATGGCTGTTTGTCCTACAAACGGCATTCACATACTGCTGGAAAGCCCAGCTCATTGGCTATCTAGCTAGGTTTCAAAACGATAGGTGGTCATTGGACCAAGACCCTTCATGGGCTAATTCAGGTGTTGTATAGCCAATACATCATGTAGAATGATGAAACAAGTTTGGTTGCCTTCTAGAGTGTCTGAAGATTGCACAGAAACCGAACTTGACCATGTTAAACAATGTTAGATTTCTAACAAAATTAGATTTCATAAAATTGTTTTGTTGCAAGTTGAGTCGGAATTCATGCAGAACGCTGTTTACAACATGGATGGTGTGAGGATATACAATACCATTCAAGAGTTCGGGGTCACTTAGAAATGTCCTTGTTTTTGAAAGAAAAGCAATTTTTTTGTCCATTTAAAATAACATCAATTTGATCATAAACACAGTGTAGACATTGTTAATGTTGTAAATGACTATTGTAGCCAGCAAGTTGGAAAAATCTGCTGTTCTGAACTTGAGCAAGGCAGTTAATCCCCAACAACAACTGCTCCCCGGGCACCGATGACGTGGACATCGATGAAGGCAGCCCCCACACTGATTCAGAGGGTTCAATGCGTTCGACACATTTCAGTTGAATGCATTCAGTTATACAACTGACTAGGTTTCCCCTTTCCATCATTAGATGCTACAGTCCTCCTTTAAGACTCCATAATGTTTCATCTGTACGTGCTACAGGCCTCCATTAAGACTAGAATATCTGAAGAATCCAGGTATTTCCATGTTTAACAAGTTCAGTAGATCAGATGTTAATGAAGCAATACAGACCACATTGAAGTGTATGGAGTGTGGTTTTCCTGTTCTACAGTCTTGTAAAGACAGGGGGGTTGACTGGGACAGGCAATGTAACATCCATAATGTTCTTAGGAACTGTTTTTGTCCTTACATCAGATCATCTTATAACTGTCTCTCTAAAGCTAACTTTCATCAAGGTTTTATATGGTCAATTGGTTTCTCTCTTTTCATTGGCAGAAACCTTTTTCAGTGTTATGATATTCATAACATCCATATCCACCAGTCTATCTTCCTGTCAACTAACAGAACTCTGCTGGTTGTCCTGGTAACAGATACCAGTCAGAAGCAGAACCATTGTATTTGTTCAAACTAAACTACTTACTTTGATGAGTCAAATCTGATCCTTTCTTCTCTTCTCCTCCTCTCACAGTTCGACTCAGCCCCGTTGTTTTCCTGCAGTCCACCAGCAGCACAGACAACCTCTTCATACCCAGCAGTAAGGCGCTACCGGGAGAGGCACGACATAGGGACTTCAGTAGGACAGAAGTGCTAGCGTTGTCCTGGTAACCATAAAGAGGGGACACAGACACATATCATTATGGATGCTGATGTCACTGTTGTCATGAAGAGCTTTACAGAAACCCAGCCCAGACCCCGATAGAGCAAGCTGTATGCTAAACCAGACCAAGCTGTACCATCTGGTGTTCTGATCTGGAAAGACTCATCTCTGACTCGTCAGCATCAGGATGTTGTTGAGGCTCCCCAGAGGATCCACGATAGTCATGTCTCTCTCCTGTGTGAACGACAACATCAGACAGACAGTCAACTTATGATCTTCTACTACAATCATAGGGTCTTACAAGAGGCATGAATGTCTAAAAAGGGCTTAAAATGGGCACTTTCATCATGATTTTGTAAAATATTGTTTGTGTTGTAAATGTAAAAGGGTCGTTCCACTAAATGGAGGCTTTTTGCACCCCTTTGATATTTTAAGTAGAAATGATGCACCAATATTACATTTTAAAAGCCTGTTATGCAAAGTTAAGTGCACTTTAATACAGACCACACAGAGAATTCAATAAATCGAATTTAAAAGTTCCAAAAATATATGTACCAATGGCAGATTAGCACTTAAACATTTCCTACCTTACTGAACAACATATTCAAGTGTAGAACTTCAGTAGAATGCCCCTTTAAAACCACACATTAGTTCAGGTGTTTATAATTTGTGTAACGTTCCAACAGGAATATGTTCCAAAAACTTCGTAAATAACAAGGTTGCCAACAAACGGCGCATACAAAGTTGTTTAGCGGCAGAATAAGACACCGGGAAGGGAGTGGGCTATTTAATTACGTGTTTCACTCACCACGTTAATCCACTCTGGTAGCCTACGGACAAACATTAAGAATAAGCTACGTGGTGAGTTGATGCCTATTCGGCAGCGTGTTAGCTCGGTGAATTGACCATGCTACTTTGCATGCGGCGTTTGTTGGCATCCTTGTACTTTACGAAGATTTTGGAACAGATTCCTGTTGGGACGTTCCACAAATTAGACCCCATTAGTTCAACAACTGCATCGTTTGTGACCCTGGTTTTAAGACAGTACTCACTGGTGGTAATCGGAAATTCCCTCTCCTCCTCTTTTATTGAGATAGCCTCCTCTTCCTCTTTTACTACAAAATGTTCTTCCTCTTCTTTCAATGTTATGGTATCTTCCTCCTTTTTGATTCTGAAAGGTTCTACCTCCTCCTCTTCCACTCTGACAACCTCTCTCCCATCTTCCTCTTTCACTGTAATATCATCCTCTTCTGTCAATGTGATAGCCTCCTCTTCCTCCTTTCTCATCCTGAAAGCTTCTTCCTCTCCTTTCACCAGAGCTTCTTTCTCCGTCGAGTTTAGTGAGCTCATGTCCGGGCGATTATCCTAGTGCAGTATCAATTTAACACATTTGCTAATTTAAGACTCAAATTACGTTTAAATGAACGAGTAGATACGTAAACATAATTATGAGCCAAACACTAAGAGTAATATACACAAGATTGGTTTAAAGAGCTTCAATGTGTCTGTTTTATGTTCGCTAGCAAACCACCGCGTTGATTGAATCAGAAGCCTTTTGTCGCAGTTGAAGAGGCATCCTGTCCCGTCCACTAGAATACACGTCACGCAAGACGCATCACCCGAAAGACTCATATCGCCATCTGCTGGCTGGAGTGGGTAACGCAGATTGGAGAAAAAACAACCAGATGTTATGTTTTCTCTTCCTTCTTACAGCCAATACTTTAGGTAGGATTAGGTGACAGATTGAAGAGGGTGGCATATTCCAAGCTAAATTGACCAAAGCTCATCGCAAACAACACATAATAACACCTCACATAATGTTGCCCTAAAACTATGACAATTTCTCTCACCCAGTGGCATATGGGCTATTAAGGTGAGTGTAGGTGAGGCCACATGAAGCAGTGCCTGCTTTGTTTAAGGTAACATGGACAGATACGGCTCTACCTGTGTAGAGCTCATGCCCCTTTTCCCTTCCAGTCTCTAAAGTTCCCTTTTGGGTGGTGGTATAATTTGTATTCATTTTTTTGTCATTTTTATTCTGAACCCACTGCCTGCAAGTCATTGTTAAATTTGCCTAACTATCTTACAGGTAGACCCTCTCTCACTCTCTCTCATCATGTCACAAGCTGACAGGCTCCCAGAGGCAGGGTAATAAAAGGCCCCCAGCTCACTCAACTGCCCCTCCCCTCTCCAACAGACATCAACCCAGAACATCCTGAAGACAGAACATCTAAAAGATCATCTGGGAATCCTTTCTTCCTCATGGAGCTTTTTGAAAGTGAGGTGAATATTCAATGTGATGTTTGTACGGTGGATTCAGAAAGTATTCAGACCCCTTTACTTTTTCCACATTTTGTTAAATTACAGCCTTATTTTAGAATGGATTTAAAAAATACATATTCAGCAATCTACACACAATACCCCAATATGAGAAAACAAAAACAGGTTTTATGAACATTTAGCGAATTTCTTAAAGATAAAAGATCAGATAAAAAACATACCTTATTTACATAACAGTAAGTATTCAGACCCTTTGCTATGAGACTGTCAGAGCAAAAATCAAGCCATGAGGTAGAAGGAATTGTTCGTATAGCTCCGAGACAGGATTGCGTCGAGGCACAGATCTTGGGAAGGGTACCAAAACACTTCTGCAGCATTGAAGGACCCCAAGAACACAGTGTGGTGAAGAAGGCGCAACAGAGCCTCTTCAACCTCAGGAGGCTAAAGAAAGTTGGCTTGTCACCTAAAACACTCACAAATTTTTACAGATGCACAATGAAAGCAATCCTGTGTCGGCGCTCTACGCACCATTCCTTCGACCTCGTGGCTTGGTTTTTGCTCTGACATGCACTGTGAACTGTGGGACCTCATATAGACAGTTGTGTGCCTTTCCAAATCATGTCCAATCAATTGAATTTACCACAAGTTGAAGAAACATCTCAAGGATGATCAATGGAAACAGCATGCACCTGAGCGAGTCTCATATCAAAGGGTCTGAAAACTTATGTAAATAAAGTATTTCTTTTGATAATAATTTATAATTTGCAAACATTTATAATAATTTACAAACATTTCTAAAACCTGAATACTTTCCGAAGGCACTGTATGTATATAAAAATATGTTTTCCACTAACCCTACCATCCATCCCCTAATTAGAGTAAACTAATGCACAACAACTATTAGGCTTCTACGTCCAGCTTCTACATACTATGTACATTTTACGGACACAATGTATTTTACAATAGTTATATTTAGTTTGTTTTTAATCCTATCCTTCAGTTACCCTACACCTCTCCCATCTATCTCTGAAGACCATCCAGTCCTAACCTTCAGTTACCCTAAACCTCTCCCATCTATCTCTGAAGACCATCCAGTCCTATCCTTCAGTTACCCTAAACCTCTCCCATCCCTGCCACTGAAAAACATCCCCACAGCATGATACTGCCACCACCATGCTTCACCGTATGGATGATGCCAGGTTTCTTCCAGATGTGACGCTTGGCATTCAGGCCAAAGAGTTCAATCTTGGTTTCATCAGACCAGAGAATCTTGTTTCTCATGGTCTAAAGTCCTTTAGGTGCCTTTTGGCTAACTCCAAGCTGGCTTTCTTTTGTCTTTTACGGAGAAGTGGCTTCCGTCTGGCCACTCTACCATAAAGGCCTAATTGGTGGAGTGCTGCAGAGATGGTTGGTCTTCTGGAAGGTTCTCCCATTTCCACAGAGGAACTCTTGAGCTCTGTCAGAGTGACCATCGGGTTCTTGGTCACCTCTCTGACCAAGGCCCTTCTCCCCCTATTGCTCAGTTTGGCTGAGCCACCAGCACTAGGAAGGGTCACCAGCACTAGGAAGGACACCACTACTAAAGGAAACCACTACTAAAGGAAACCACTACTAAAGGAAACCACTACTAAAGGACACCACTACTAAAGAACACCACTACTAAAGGAAACCACTACTAAAGGAAACCACTACTAAAGGAAACCACTACTAAAGGAAACCACTACTAAAGGAAACCACTACTAAAGGAGACCACTACTAAAGGAGACCACTACTAAAGGAGACCACTACTAAAGGAGACCACTACTAAAGGAAACCACTACTAAAGGACACCACTACTAAAGGAAACCACTACTAGGTTTCCTAGTAAGGTGTGATGGTGTGCGTGTGCTTTGCTGTTGACACTGATTTATTTAGTATTCAAGGCAAGGTTGTTGGGGATTAACTGCCTTGCTCAAGTTCAGAACAGCAGATTTTTCCAACTTGCTGGCGTGGGGATTCGAACCGGAGACCTTTCGGTTACTGGCCCAACATTCTTCACCGCTAGTCTACAAATGTTACAACTTCAATTCATTATTTCTCAATGATGCTTTAAAGTGATTCCATACATTGAAACTAGTCCAGTGGAGTTTGTCCTCTCCCTCTGTCTCTCCCTGTAGTGTTGTACTGAAACAGCTGCAAAAACGTGACTAGTGATGTTGCTGGATTACGCGGGCCTCGTTCTGCTGCTTTGCCAGTTAATTTGTTATTTTATTAAAGCTTTGGCCTTTGGATTGGATTGTTTATTTATGTCTGAGGGGAAAAAATGTCAACCCATAAATCCTATCCAAACATGATGATGTCATAGTGAATTCATGACATCTGAATAAGTATTTTCATGCTTTATAATATGGTTATATACAGTTTATATATGCACTGAACAAAAATATAAACGCAACATGCAACAATTTCAACGATTTACAGTTCAAATAAGGAAATCGGTCAATGTAAATAAATTCACTAGTCCGTAATCTATGGACTTCGCGTGACTGGGCAGGGGCGCAGCTATTGGTGGGCCTGGGAGGGCATAGGCCCACTCATTGGGGATCCAGGCCACAAAAGGGTTTTATTACGGAGAGACATACTCCTCAGTTTCATCAGCTGTCCGGGTGGTTGGTCTCAGTTTCCCATAGGTGAAGAAGCCGGATGTGGATGTACTGGGCTGGCGTGGTTACATGTGGTCTGCAGTTGTGAGGCCGGTTGGACGTACTGCCAAATTCTCTAAAACAACGTTGGAGGCGAATTATGGTAGAGGAATTTACAGTACCAGTCAGAAATTGACATTCCAGGGTCTTTTTTAATTTTTTAAAACTATTTTCTACATTGTAGAATAATAATGAAGACATGAACTCTGAAATAACACATATGGAATCATGTAGTAACCAAAAAAAGTGTTAAACAAATCAAAATATATCTTATATTTAAAAAATCTTAATGTAGCCACCCTTTGCCTTGATGACAGCTTTGCACACTCTTGGCATTCTCTCAACCAACTTCATGAGATAGTCACCTGGAATGCATTTCAATTAATACGTGTACCTCGTTAGAAGTTCATTTGTGGAATTTCTTTCCTTCATAATTATTTTGAGCCAATCAGTTGTGTTGTGACAAGGTAGGGGTGGTATACAGAAGATAGCTCTATTTGGTAAAAGACCAAGTCCATATTATGTCAAGAACAGCTCAAATAAGCAAAGAGAAACAACAGTCCGTTACTTTAAGGACCACCACAGGAATGGAAGACCCAGAGTTACTTCTTCTGCAAAGTATAGGTTCATTAGAGTTACTAGCCTCAGAAATTGCAGCCCAAATAAATGCTTTACAGAGTTCAAGTAACAGACACATCTCAACATCAACTGTTCAGAGGAGACTGCATGAATCAGGCCTTCATGGTTGAATTTCTGCAAGGAAACCACTACTAAAGGACACCACTACTAAAGGACACCACTACTAAAGGAAACCACTACTAAAGGAAACCACTACTAAAGGAAACCACTACTAAAGGACACCACTACTAAAGGACACCACTACTAAAGGACACCACTACTAAAGGAAACCACTACTAAAGGAAACCACTACTAAAGGACACCACTACTAAAGGACACCACTACTAAAGGAAACCACTACTAAAGGAAACCACTACTAAAGGAAACCACTACTAAAGGAAACCACTACTAAAGGAAACCACTACTAAAGGAAACCACTACTAAAGGAGACCACTACTAAAGGAGACCACTACTAAAGGAAACCACTACTAAAGGACACCACTACTAAAGGAAACCACTACTAGGTTTCCTAGTAAGGTGTGATGGTGTGCGTGTGCTTTGCTGTTGACACTGATTTATTTAGTATTCAAGGCACACTTAACCAGCATGGCTACCACAGCATTCTGCAGCGATATGCCACCCCATCTGGGTTGTGCTTAGTTAGACTATCATTTGTTTTTCAACAGGACAATGACCCAACACACCTCCAGGTGGTGTAAGGGCTAATTGACCAAGACGGAGGGTGATGGAGTGCTGCATCAGATGACCTGGCCTCCACAATCCCCCGACCTCAACCACATTGAAATGGTTTGGGATGAGTTAGACCGCAGAGTGAAGGGAAGACAGCCAACAAGTTCTCAGCATATGTGGGAACTCCTTCAAGACTGTTGTTGGAAAAGCATTCCAGGTGAAGCTGGTTGAGAGAAGAGTGTGCAAAGCCGTCAAGGCAAAGGGTGGCTACTTTGAAGAATCTAATATATATTTTGATGTAACCCTTTTTTGGTTACAACATGAGGCCATGTATTTTTTTATAGTTTTGATGTCTTCACTATTATTCTACAATGTATAAAATAGTAAATATAAAGAAAACCCCTTGAATGAGTAGGTGAGTCCAAACTTTTGACTGGTACTGTACATTAAATTCCCTGGCGACAGCTCCAGTGGACATTCCTGCAGTCAGCATGCCAATTGCCCGCTCCCTCTGAGACACCTGTGGCATTGTTGTGTGACAAAACTGCACATTTTAGCGGCCTTTTATTGTCCCCAGCACAAGGTGCACCTGTGTAATGATAATGCTGTTAAATCAGATTCTTGATATGCCACACCTGTCAGATGGATGGATTATCTTCGCAAAGGATAAATGTTCACGAACAGGGATGTGAAAATTTGTGCACAATTTGAGAGAAATTAGCTTTTTGTACATATGGGAAAATTCAATCTTTTTTTTCAGCTCATGAAACATGGAACCAACACTTTACATGTTGAGTTTACATTTGTGTACGGTGTAGTTTCTATCAGTTTTTTGAACATCTGCTGTCATAGTGAATTCATGTGAATGAACAAGCCTTTTCAGACTTTAAAATATGGCTGTATATAAACTTACTATATATAGTTACTATCAGATTTAGGAATGTCTACCCAAAATATCTCACCGTATTTTTTACTTTACCCAAACTGTCATGACATCAGTAACAGTCAAAATGTTGAAAATGTGTCAACGTCTAAATAACAAACTGGGCCATTTTTAAATAGCGTGTCAAACGGGGAGATGTTATGTTCTTAAGTTATTTTATGTTTAAGGAAGTGCGTAGGTCACATTCTGTATCATACAGCTATGAAGTTAGATATTTAGAACCACGTGCTTGATTGGAATCCAGCGACGTCTGTGTCTTCAGTGTCCTAGAACTGTTTAGTTTTTTGTGTTCTGACTTGTAAAACAGAATGAATAAAATAAGTAATGTAAACATATTATTAGTAATTACCAGGAAGCTCGACAACATTTCTTTTAAAATCACACTAAGATTGTTAAAACTGGCCTCAGGTTATTGAGGGATCAATAAGATTTACCCTCGTAGCAAGGCCGTTTTATTATGTGGAGGTTTCATTCGGGTCTCTATTTTAAAAAACACACTGTCTTTGGCAGGAGAAAGACCAAACTCAGAGGAACCAGAGCCAGGGACGTCCAAACCAGCAAGACGACACCAGTGTTTCCACTGTGGAAAGTGTTTTAACCAGTTTGGGGACCTGAAACGACATGAGAGAATACACACAGGGGAAAAGCCTTACCACTGCTCCCAGTGTGGAAAGGGTTGTTACCTCTTATGGGAGCTTAAACAACACGAGAGAATACACAATGGGGAGAAGCCTTACCATTGCTCCCAGTGTGGAAAGAGTTTCAACCAGAAAGGACACCTGAACCAACACGAGAAAATACACACAAGGGAGAAGCCCTACCACTGCTCCCAGTGTGGAAAGAGTTTTAACCAGAAAAGCTACCTGAAAAAACATGAGAGAATACACACAGGGGAGAAGCCTTATCACTGCTCCCAGTGTGGAAAGTGTTTTAACCAGTTAGGGGACCTAAAACGACATGAGAGAATACACACAGGGGAGAATCCTTACCAATGCTCACAGTGTGGAAAGAGTTTTAAACAGAAAAACTACCTGAAAAAACATGAGAGAATACACATTGGGGAGAAGCCTTACCACTGCTCCCAGTGTGGAAAGTGTTTCAACCAGTTAAGGGACCTAAAACGACATGAGAGAATACACAAGGGAGAATCCTTACCACTGCTCACAGTGTGGAAAGCGTTTTACCCACTTACATAACCTGAAAACACATGAGCTAAAACACAGGTGGTGAAGCCTTACCACTGCTCCCAGGGTGCAAAGGTTTTGCCCATTTTAGGAAGCCTGAAAGAACACATGAGACAGCACACAGAGGAGAAGGCTTAGAAAAGCTCAGACTGCGGGAAAACATATTACTCATCATAGTCACTTAAAGGTCATTAGAGAATCCACACAGGAGAGAGAAATTACTTATTTTAGCGTGTATATTGATATATATGATATTTCACATCTCATTGACTTAAAATTCATCAGAGAACATACACAGTGCTCCCGTTGTCTTATATTGTTCACTGGTAATGATTGCCTGTTTTTACCACATGAAATTGAATTGTACAAAGTATACTCAAACATATATTTGTATGTTTTTATTAGAAAACATGAATTGAATATGGAGTATGTCAGTTTGAGTATAGAGTAGGTCAGATTTCATGTGTTTAAATGGTCCTTTTTTAAACTCTGTGTTTGTGTTTATCTGGGTGTCTTTCCTCCAGCACTACAGATAATACAGTGATATTTGGATGTGATGCATTTGTTCCATTGTTTACATTTGCATTGTTGGTCCACTGATGATTTAATGAAATTAAAATGTTCACAGACTCTGTAATGCAAAATGTTAATTGTATGTGTCCACATAACTGAGTATGTGACTAACCTTGTGAAACTGTCCTATTATAATCTCCTGTTCCTGGGAGTATCATCCTGTGTTGCAAACCAGCTGTACCTGCATCCTTGTATGAATAAAGTCCCTCCCAGGAACAGGAAACTATAAAGATATGTGCTCATCACCCAATGCTTCAGGAATTCAAACTGTCTACACTGCGCTGTGTAACTGTTATTCTCTCTGAGCTCAGAAATAAAGAATCTTGGTTTGACTTGGACTCCAGCAGATCCTTATTTTATAATATCCACCACAACTCTCCCACGGATTGCTGTTTATCATTGTCTCAATGAAGAGTTGTTTGTTCTACTTTCCTGGGGTCATTTACAAGCCTCCCACTGGTTGAATAAACGTTGTTTCCACGTCATTTCAACAAAACAAATCCATGTGATGTTAGATCAATGCAGAAAACTGATTGGATTTGTAAAAAGCCGTCAACATCAGGAATCTTTCTTTATTTTTCACCCAACTTGTAAGCTAAATCCAATGACAGGTGACATTTTGTGTTGATTTCATGTTGAATTCACGACTCAAAGAAATGTAAATAGAAACTAGATGTTGAACTGACGTCTGTGCCCAGTGGGCTGGTTTGAATAAACAGCAGGTGTTGGATCAATATCCACCTTTGTACCTAAGTTTCCGTGCAATTTGCGACAGATTTTCATGTGAATATTCTTAAATATGTACAAAACAATATTGTAAAGGAGCATCAAGCTCATCACATGCAGTTTCACCACCCTGTGAAGATCATAACTTATTTCATCTGTAGCCTAATAAACTGCATGGGTTCCCAAGTCGTAGAGGGAGGACCACACAACATATCATCACGTGACTCCAAGTTAACTTCGATATGATGGTTATTATATAAATATTTGCGCATGAAGGAGTTTCCACCATTTCTCGCTAATAAATGTTTACTGACACAAAATGATCCCACCATGTAAAACAAACAAATTGTCTATCTGCATTAAATAAAAGTGTACAGGCAAATCCTGTTTCCGTCAGCCCGGTCATTACTTTTGAAATGGTTGGATCAATATCCACCTTCATGATATGGATGAAGCCTGATTTGGAATGTCTGAGTAGTTCTATATGATGTCATAATACACTCCTCTGATTATCAAGTGATATTTGGAATGTCTGAGTAGTTCTATATGATGTCATAATACACTCCTCTGATAATCAAGTGATATTTGGAATGTCTGAGTAGTTCTATATAATGTCATAATTCTCTGATAGTGACACATTTGCTCCATTGTTTCCATGTCAGTTGGTTTCCCACTCTGATGATTTATATCTGACAGAGGGGCTTTAAAGGAATAGTATGGGGACATCTTAGTGGGGCTTTAAAGGAATAGTATGGTCACATTTACAGGTTGTGGCTCAGTATTCTTAGTATGATGTGAAAAAAGAACAATCAACTATTTATTGATAATGTATATTCCTATTCAGCTTCTACATCTGCATAGAGGCAAACAGTATCTTAAAGTTGATTAAATATATATATATATAAATTGTACACTTTTATTTTCACAATTTGAATTATTATTCATCAAAAACTATACCAACAATACACTGCAGCTTTGACGTCAAGATGAGAATGGGCTGATGGGTGGTGGTGCTACTCTATAGGTAAGGCTGTCCAATATGAATGTTCAATACACACAATAGGTTGATCAGTAGCCAGTTAGCTAGCTGCTACAGTCCAATATGAATGTTCAATACACACAACAGGTTGATCAGTAGCCAGATAGCTAGCTGCTACAGTCCAATATGAATGTTCAATACACACAATAGGTTGACTGTTGACCAATATGAATGTTCATAATGAGGGAAAAATAAAGGTGGGCTCTCCTGTCAACATGGGGCTCCTGCTGCAGGTAGCCAAGCGGTTACTAGTGTTGGGCCAGTAACCGAAAGATCTCTGGTTTGAATCCCAAAGACAACTAGGTGAAAAATCTGTCAATTTTCCCTTGAGGACAGCAGCAGCAGGAGCCTCATGTTTCTCCCATTCTTCTCTGCAGATCCTCTCAAACTCTGTCAGGTTGGATGGGGAGTGTCACTACAAAGCTATTTTCAGGTCTCTCCAGAGATGTTAAATCGGGTTCAAATCCGGGCTCTGGCTGGGCCCCTCAAGGACATTCAGAGACATCTCCCAAAGCCACTCCTGCGTTGTCTTGGCTTTGTGCGTAGGGTCGTTGTCCTATTGGAAGGTTAACCTTTGCCCCAGTCTGAGGTCCTGAGTGCTCTGGAGCAAGTTTTCAAAAATGATCTCTCTGTATTTTGCTCCGTTCATCTTTCCCTCGAACCTGACGAGTCTCCCAGTCCATGCCGCTGAAAAACATCCCCACAGCATGATGCTGCCAACCCCATGCTTCACCGTAGGAATGGTGCCAGGTTTCCTCCAGACGTGACCCTTGGCGTTCATCAGACCAGAGAATTTTGTTACTCATGGTCTGATAGTCGTTTAGGTGCCTTTTGGCAAACTCCAAGCTGGCTTTCATGTGCCTTTTACTGAGGAGTGGCTTCCGTCTGGCAACTCTACCATAACGTCCTGCTTGGTGGAGTGATGCAGAGATGGTTGTCCTTCTGGAAGGTTCTCCCATCTCCACAGAGGAGCTCTGTCAGAGTGACCATTGGGTTCTTGGTTACCTTCCTGGCCAAGGCCCTTCTCCCCCGATTGTTCAGCTGGCCATGCTGCTGCTCCAGTTTCAACTGTTCTGCCTGCGGCTATGGAACCCTGACCTGTTCACCGGAGGTGCTACCTGTCCCAGACCTGCTGTTTTCAACTCTCTAGAGACAAACGTCTCTTAATCAGAAAAAAACGGGATAAACATACCTGAATTTGTCAAATAAAATCAAACTTTATTTGTCAAATGCGCCGAATACAACAATTGTAGACCTTACAGTGAATTGCTTACAAGCCCTTAACTAACAGTACAGTTCAGGAAGAGTTAAGAAAATCAGCAAATGACCAAAAGTAAAAAATTATAAAAAGTAACGCAATAAAATAACAATAACAAGGCTATATACAGGGGGTACTGGTACCGAGTCAATGTGCAGGGGTACAGGTTAGTCGAGGTAATTTATACATGTAGGTAGGGGTGAAGTGACATTTCATAGATAATAAACAGCAACTAGCAGCAGTGTACAAAACAAATGGAGGGTCGATGTAAATAGTCCAGGTGGCCATTTGATTAATTGTTCAGCAGCCTTATGGCTTGGGGGTAGAAGCTGTTAAGGAGCCTTTTGTTTCTAGACTTGGTGCTCCGGTACCGCTTGACGTGCGGGAGCAGAGAAAACAGTCTATGACTTGGGTGACTGGAGCATCTGACAATTTTTTGGGCTTTCTTTATAATTGTCCTGGATGGCAGGAAGCTTGGCCCCAGCGATGTTCACTACCCTCTGTAGTGCATTACGGTCAGATGCCGAGCAGTTGCCATACCAGGCGGTGATGCAACCGGTCAGGATGCTCTCGATAGTGCAGCTGTAAGTCTTTTTGAGGATCTGGAGACCCATGCCAAATCTTTTCAGTCTCCTGAGGTGGAAAAGTTGTTGTCGTGCCCTCTTCACGACTGTCTTGGTGTGTTTGGACCATGATAATTAGTTGGTGATGTCTTCAAGACTGTCTCTCACCTAAAAAACCTATCTCGACCTGTGTGCACCTACATTCTAAACTTTCAGTCATAGGCTAGGTTGTAGCAATCTCATGATGGGTATAGGGAAAATGTTAGTATCATGTAGTAGCCTAAACCTATTGCTGTTACATTGAACAGGGTGAATGGAATATGAATGACAGTCATCCAATATGCTGTAATAGAATTAAGGCCATGCTCATGAAAAAGCAAATCGTTCTGCCTCATCTTAAACACCACTGTTTGGGTGGTGGATGATTCTTGGTACACATGGGAAACCGTTGAGCTGGAAAACCTCAGCAGCGTTGCAGTTCTTGACACAAACCGGAGCCTGGGACCTACTACCATCCCCCGTTCAAAGACATTTAAATATTTTGTTTCCCCCATTCACCCTCTGAATGGCACACATACACAAGCCATGTCTCATTTGTCTCAAGGCCTAAAATGCCTTATTTAACCTGTCTCCTCCCCTTCATCTACACTGATTGAAGGGGATTTAACTAGTGACATCAATAAGGGATCATAGCTTCCAGCCCCAGCTAACACACCAGACTCCAATAACCACCTAATCATAATCTTCAGTTTAGGATGCAGTTTGATTAATCAGCTGTGTTTGCTAGGGAGGGAGAAAAAGTGTGACATCAATCAGGCCCGAGGACTGGAGTTGCCCACCCCTGGTTTACAGGATGATTTGTATCTTAAAGAGCGTAGCTTTAAGGGAATAGTACCGTCACATCTAGATAAAAACGAATGTGAAAAATTAACAGAGCAAATGTTTATTAAAACACTACCTATTCATAGAAGTATGTATTCATCATTTACTATATATCAGCTTATTGTTAAATTATTCTGACGTTTTTTCCAATACAAAAGTGTAGTAACTATTGTTTCCAAACTGCGTTACCCACTCCAGCCAGCAGATGGCGATATGCGTCTTTCAGGTGTTGATTCTTGCGTGACTTATGATGGACTGGACCGGACGCTTCTTCAGGAACAACAACGCGGCTACTCTTTCAACCACCTCGGTAGCTTGCTAGCCAACATTAAACTGAAAGATTGACTCTTTAGACCATGTTAATGTACATTAGCTAATCTCAGTGTTGTTAACGCAGTTCAGTTGACGTATCAACTGGTTAACTTTAACCTAATTTGCTTGTTCAATTTTCAAAGTTGTTAAAACATTGATACTGAGCCTAGCACCAGGCTAGTCGCTAATTCTAACATCCCAGACCATGAGCTCACTAAACTACTCATCCCCTGTTAAAGAAGAGGTCTGCTGTATGCAGAAAGAAGCTCTGAGGCTGAACATTGTCGTGAAAGAAGAAGAGGATGTTTTAGAGGAAACAGAGGAAGAACCTTTCAGAGAGGAAGACGATGCTATCTCAGTAGAGGTGAAGAAGGAAGACGTCTTGGGAGTGAAAGAGGAGGAGACAGAATATCAGATTAACTCCAGTGAGTACTGTCTTAAAAACAGAGTCACACACTATGCCGTTGTTGAACTAATGTGGGGTTTTAAGGGGCATTCTACTGAAGTTCTACACTTGAATATGTTGTTCAGTACTGTAGGAATTGTTAAAGGGGCCATCTGCCTTTGTTAGTTTTAATCTGCCATTGGTACATATATTTTGGGGACTTTTAAATTATATTATTTAAATTATCCATGTGGTCTACATTAAAGTGCATATCATCTAGTATAACAGCCTTTTAAAATGCAATGTTGGAGCATAATTTATACTTAAAATATCAAAGGTATGCAAAAGGCACCCATTTAGTGGAACGACCCGTTAACATTTGCATTTTAGGCCCTGTTTAGAGAGATTAATGCCTCTTGTAAGACCCTATGATTATAATAGACGGTCGTAAGTTCACTATCTGTTTGATGTTCTCATTCACACAGGAGAGAGACATGACTATTGTGGATCCTCTGGGGAGCCTCAACAACATCCTGATGCTGACAAGGAAGAGAAGAGTCTCTCCAGATCAGAACACCAGATGGTACAGCTTGGTCTGGTCTAAAATACAGCTTGCTCTATCGGGGTCTGGGCTGGGTTTCTGTAAACCACTTCATGACAGTGATGACATAAGCATTCATAATGATATGTGTCTGTGTCCCCTCTTTATGGTTACCAGGACAACGCTAGCCCTTCCACCCTCCCCGAGTCCCCATGTCGTGCCTCTCCCGGTAGCGCCTCACTGCTGGGTATGAAGAGGTTGTCTGTGCTGCTGGTGGACTGCAGGAAAACAACGGGGCTGAGTGGAACTGTGAGAGGAGGAGAAGAGAAGAAAGGATCAGGTTTAACTCATCAAAGTAAGTGCTGTAGTTTAGTTTGAACAAATACAATAGATCTGCCCACTGGTATCTGTTACCTGGACAACCAGCAGAGTTCTGTTAGTTGACAGGAAGATAGACTGGTATCTGTTACCAGGACAACCAGCAGAGTTCTGTTAGTTGACAGGAAGATAGACTGGTGGATATGGATGTTATGAATATCATAACACTGAAAAGGGATTCTGTCAATGAAAAGAGAGAAACCAATAGACCATATAAAACCTTGATGAAAGTTAGCTTTGGAGAGAAAGTTTCAAGATGATCTGATGTAAGGTGAATGTTTTACAAAACCTTTTCCTAAAAACATGGATGTTACATTGTCTGTCCCAGTCAACCCCCCCCCCCCCCCCCCCTATCTTTACAAGACTCTAGAACACACAAACTAAACTCCAGACACTTCAATGTGGTCTGTATTGCTTCATTAATATCTGATCTACACAACTTGTTAAACAGGCCAATATATATTTTAAAACAAGCTCCTTTTTTTGTCTTGACCTCCGTCTCTGTAATGGACAAAGTTCATTTCATTTCCTACTTTAACAGGTCAAGTAAAGCCTGAACTCCAACATATTGACCTTAAAGAACATGGTTCATTTGGAAATGACTAAGTTTATTCATAAAATGTGTAACTGATGCTAACAGTTGAAATTCCTCCACTGTCCCTGTCCCCATACCAGGCTCAAACCAGTGATCCTCAGCTTCTCAACACACGTGACCGCTCTCCTTGAGAATAAACTCTATTCAGAGTTCTAGAGCCACACACTCACTATAGCACAATAATTACTATAGCACAGTGTATTTAACAGATGGTGAGATCAGAAACAAATCAGCCCCTTTGTTGCTCTGTTTCAGAGCTACTCTGCCTTCTGACGAAGGAAAGCCTTTTCAACTATAAATGTATATTTGGCTGCCATTTAGGCTGCAACAACTATACAGTGGAACACCCCCTGATCTGTTGTTTTATGAAGGGTCACCTCCGCCCAGTACCCAAACAGCTAGTCCCATCCTGGGATTTTTATGTTTTGCTTGAGGCCATTTCTGCTGTTGGAGCCGCTGGAAAGAATAGAAATTAGATTTATCTTGTTTAAAACTGCTTTACTTTAGCCATTACATCCGTATAATGAGTTACACCCCCATACCTTCATGAGGTTCTATAGTTGCAAGCATCTGACACCTCCGGAGGGCTTGATGGCTCAATCCACCAGAGGTATGGCTACAACATAGGCATTGTTCAAAGGCATCTCTGTTCAAGAGATCTGTAATGCAGCATGTTGTGGTGATGTACCTTCATGAGGTTCTACTGACTGGACATCACTACACATACGGTGAGTAGAGTGGGGACCTCTGAGGGATGATCCTGTCTAGACTTGGCATCAGAGAGGGTATGAGCTCTGTGGTAGTTGACTATATCCCCAAAGTGAGAGACTAACGAGTCACTGAAATAGAACTGAAGGTTCCCTTACGGAACCCTGATTCTATGATATTCACCAGGTTACCTAACAGAACCCTGATTCTATGATATTCACCAGGTTACCTAACAGAACCCTGATTCTATGATATTCACCAGGTTACCTAACAGAACCCTGATTCTATGATATTCACCAGGTTACCTAACAGAACCCTGATTCTATGATATTCACCAGGTTACCTAACAGAACCCTGATTCTATGATATTCACCAGGTTACCTAACAGAACCCTGATTCTATGATATTCACCAGGTTACCTAACAGAACCCTGATTCTATGATATTCACCAGGTTACCTAACAGAACCCTGATTCTATGATATTCACCAGGTTACCTTTCACACATGGAAGACGGGAGCGACTATGTCCCTGATATAGGAAGTGGTCTGCTATTGGCCGTTGCTATCGGAGAGTACAGTGCCTCCTGAAAGTATTCAGACCCCTTGACTTTTTCCACATTTTGTTACATTACAGCCTTTTTCTAAAAACACAATACCCCATACTGACAAAGCAAAAACATTTTTGTTTGATAATTTTGCTAATTTATCAAAAAATACAAAACTGAAATATTACATTTACTTAAGTATTCAGACCCTATACTCAGAACTCTGTTCAAGCAGCAGGTTCTTCTCTGGAGCAGGTTTTCATCAAAGATCTCTCTTAAAGGAGGGCATCTAATGATGAAACATTATGGAGTCTTAAAGGAGGACTGGGATGGGAAAGGAAAGGGGATATCTAGTCAGTCACAACTGAATCCATTCACCCTAAATGTGTCTTCCGCATTGAACCCAACCCCTCTGAATCAGAGTGGTGCGGGGGCTGCCTTAATCGACGTCCACGTTATCGGCACCCGGGGAGCAGTTGTTGCGGGTTAACTGCCTTGCTCAAGGGTAGAACGGCAGCTTTTTTCTACCTTGCGGGCGTTTGGATTCGAACCAGCGACTTCTCGGTTAATGGCCCAACATTCTTAATCTCTAGTCTACAAATGTCACAAATGTTCCAACTTCAATTCATTATTTCTCAATGATGCTTTAAAACCTCTCTAGGGGGTGTGGGACGCTATCGTCCCACCTGGCCAACATCCAGTGAAATTACAGAGCGCCAAATTCCAAAACAGAAATACTCATTATAAAAATTAATGAAATATACAAGTGTTATACATCGGTTTAAAGATTAAGTTCTTGTTCATCCAACCACGGTGTCAGATTTCAAAAAATACTTTACGGCGAAAGCAAACCATGCGATTATCTGAGAACAGCGCCCAGCATACAAATCATAACAAACAGTAACCGGCCATGTAGACGAGTAACATAAGTCAGAAATAGCGATAAAATTAATCACTTACCTTTGATGATCTTCATATGATTACACTCACAAAACTCCCAGTTACCCAATAAATGTTTGTTTTGTTCGATCAAGTCCCTCTTCATATCCAAAAACCTCTGTTTTGTTAGCGCGTTTTGTTCAGTAAAACACTGTCTCAAACAACATCCGGTGAAATTTCAGAGCTTGAAACTCAACAAAACAGAAATTCTCATAATAAACATACATGAAAGACACAAATGTTATACACCAGCTTAAAGATAAACTTCTTGTTAATCCAACCGCTGTGTCAGATTTCAAAAAGGCTTTCCGTCGAAAGCAAACCATGCGATTATCTGAGAACAGCGCCCAGCAGACAAATCATTACAAACAGTTAGCAGCCAAGAAGAAGAGTAACAAAAGCCAGAAATAGCGTTAAAATGTATCACTTACCTTTGATCTTCATATGGTTGCACTCCGAAGACTCCATATTACACAATAAATGTTTGTTTTGTTCGATAAAGTCACTCTTTATGTCCAAAAACCTCAGTTTTCTTGGTGCGTTTTGTTCAGTAATACATTGGAACAAAGCGCGGTCACAGCAGTCAAAAAATCTGAAAAGTACCATAAAATTTCATAGAAACATGTCAAACAGTGTTTATAATCCAGCCTCATTGTTGTTTTTGTCATAAATAATCGATCATATTTCAACCGGACAAAAGCTTCGTCAATAGAAGAGGAGAAACAAGAAATGCGCCCTTCCGATCATGCGCTGGGCTCATGGCTGGAAATTTCCACTGTACACTCATTGAACGTGCTGTTTCTCCCTCATTTTTCAGAGTAAAAGCCTGAAACAATGCCTAAAGACTGGCCACATGTTGAGGAAGCAATAGAGATAGTGACCTGCGTCATAAGTCTTTGTATGGTGGATAGGCTTTCAATGGAAAAACAGGCATTTCAAAATAAAAGCATTTCCTGGATGGATTTTCCTCAGGTTCTCACCTGCCATTTCAGTTCTGTTATACTCACAGACATTATTTTAACAGTTTTAGAAACTTTGGAGTGGTTTCTATCCAAATCTACTAATTTGCATATCCTAGCTTCTGGGCCTGAGTAGCAGGCAGATTACTTTGGGCACGCTTTTCATCCAAAATTCCGAATGCTGCCCCCTACCCTAGTGAGGTTAAAGGAGAAGTTTACCCAAAATCCAGAAACTCTGAAGTGATTCCATACATTGAAACTAGTCCAGTGGAGTTCTCTCTCCCTGTAGTGCTGTACTGAAACAGCTGCAAAATGTGACTTGTGACGTTGCTGGATGCGGGCCTCACTCTGCAGCTTTGCCAGTTTGTTATTGTATTACAGCTATGGCCTTTGGTTTTCACCTGGAATTGTTTATTTATGTCTGAGAAAAAAACACTTTGTATTGATATAAATGTATATAAATATGATGATGTCATAGTGAATTCATGACATGTGACTGAACAAGCCTTTTCATACTTCATAACATGGCTACATACAGTGCCTCCGGAAAGTATTCAGACCCCTTGACTTTTCCATATTTTGTTACGTTACAGCCTGATTCAATCTACACACAAATACCCCTTAAACCTGTCTAGGACATGCGTTCCGATAGCGGAACCCCTCGACAACATTCCGTTGAAAAGGCAGCACGGGTAATTCAAAATATTTTTTTGAAATATGTAACTTTCACACATTAAAAAGTCCAATACAGGAAATGAAAGATAAACATCTTGTTAATCTACCCATCGTGTCCGATTTCAAAAATGCTTTACAGCGAAAGCACAGCATATGATTATGTTAGATCACCACCAAGTCAAAAAAACACAGACATTTTTCCAGCCAAAGATAGGAGTCACAAAAAGCAGAAATAGAGATAAAATTAATCACTAACCTCTGATGATCTTCATCAGATGACACTCATAGGACATCATGTTACGCAATACATGCATGTTTTGTTCGATAATGTGCATATTTATATCCAAAAATCTCAGTTTACATTGGCACCATGTTCAGAAATGCCAACAAAATATCCGGAGAAATTGCAGAGAGCCACATCATATAAATCAAATCAAGTTTATTTTATATATCCCTTCGTACATCAGCTAATATCTCGAAGTGCTGTACAGAAACCCAGCCTAAAACCCCAAACAGCAGGCAATGCAGGTGAAGAAGCACGGTGGCTAGGAAAAACTCCCTAGAAAGGCCAAAACCTAGGAAGAAACCTAGAGAGGAACCAGGCTATGAGGGGTGGCCAGTCCTCTTCTGGCTGTGCCGGGTGGAGATTATAACAGAACTATGCCAAGATGTTCAAAATGTTCATAAGTGACAAGCATGGTCAAATAATAATCATGAATCATTTTCAGTTGGCTTTTCATAGCCGATCATTAAGAGTTGAAAACAGCAGGTCTGGGACAGGTGGCGGTTCCATAACCGCAGGCAGAACAGTTGAAACTGGAACAGCAGCAAGGCCAGGTGGACTGGGGACAGCAAGGAGTCATCATGCCCGGTAGTCCTGATGTATGGTCCTAGGGCTCAGGTCCTTCGAGAGAGAGAAAGAAAGTGAGAAGGAGAGAATTAGAGAGAGCCAAGATTTTCAAAATGTTCATAAATTACAAGCATGGTCAAATAATAATCAGGAATAAATGTCAGTTGGCTTTTCATAGCCGATCATTAAGAGTTGAAAGCAGCAGGTCTGGGACAGGTGGCGGTTCCATAACCGCAGGCAGAACAGTTGAAACTGGAATAGCAGCAAGGCCAGGTGGACTGGGGACAGCAAGGAGTCATCATGCCCGGTAGTCCTGACGTATGGTCCTAGGGCTCAGGTCCTCCGAGAGAGAGAAAGAAAGTGAGAAGGAGAGAATTAGAGAGAGCCAAGATTTTCAAAATGTTCATAAATTACAAGCATGGTCAAATAATAATCAGGAATAAACGTCAGTTGGCTTTTCATAGCCGATCATTAAGAGTTGAAAACAGCAGGTCTGGGACAGGTGGCGGTTCCATAACCGCAGGCAGAACAGTTGAAACTGGAATAGCAGCAAGGCCAGGTGGACTGGGGAGAGCAAGGAGTCATCATGCCCGGTAGTCCTGACGTATGGTCCTAGGGCTCAGGTCCTCCGAGAGAGAGAAAGAAAGTGAGAAGGAGAGAATTAGAGAGAGCCAAGATTTTTAAAATGTTCATAAATTACAAGCATGGTCAAATAATAATCAGGAATAAATGTCAGTTGGCTTTTCATAGCCAATCATTAAGAGTTGAAAGCAGCAGGTCTGGGACAGGTAGGGGTTCCATAACCGCGGGCAGAGCAGTTGAAACTGGAACAGCAGCAAGGCCAGGTGGACTGGGGACAGCAAGGAGTCATCATGCCCGGTTTGCCGTGACATATGGTTCTAGGGCTCAGGTTCTCAGAGAGAGAGAAAGAAAGAAAGAGAGAAAGAGAGAATTGGAGAGAGCATACTTAAATTCACACAGGACACTGGATAAGACAGGAGAAGTACTCCAGGTATAACCAACTGACCCTAGCCCCCGACACATAAACTACTGCAGCATAAATACTGGAGGCTGAGACAGGAGGTGTCAGGAGACACTGTGGCCCCATCCGATGATACCCCCGGACAGGGCCAAACAGGAAGGATATAACCCCACCCACTTTGCCAAAGCACAGCCCCCGCACCACTAGAGGGATATCTTCAACCACCAACTTACAATCCTGAGACAAGGCCGAGTATAGCCCACAAAGATCTCCATCACAGCACAAACCAAGGGGGGGGCGCCAACCCAGACAGGAAGATCACGTCAGTAACTCAACCCACTCAAGTGACGCACCCCTTCTAGGGACGGTATGAAAGAGCACCAGTAAGCCAGTGACTCAGCCCCTGTAATAGGGTTAGAGGCAGAGAATCCCAGTGGAGAGAGGGGAACCGGCCAGGCAGAGACAGCATGGGCGGTTCGTTGCTCCAGAGCCTTTCCGTTCACCTTCACACTCCTGGGCCAGACTACACTCAATCATATTACCTACTGAAGAGATAAGTCTTCAGTAAAGACTTAAAGGTTGAGACCGAGTCTGCGTCTCTCACATGGGTAGGCAGACCGTTCCATAAAAATGGAGATCTATAGGAGAAAGCCCTGCCTCCTGCTGTTTGCTTAGAAATTCTAGGGACAATTAGGAGGCCTGCGTCTTGTGACCGTAGCGTACGTGTAGGTATGTACGGCAGGACCAACTCGGAAAGATAGGTAGGAGCAAGCCCATGTAACGCTTTATAGGTTAACAGTAAAACCTTGAAATCAGCCCTTGCCTTAACAGGAAGCCAGTGTAGGGAAGCTAGCACTGGAGTAATATGATCAAATTTCTTGGTTCTAGTCAGGATTCTAGCAGCCGTATTTAGCACTATCTGAAGTTTATTTAGTGCTTTATCCGGGTAGCCGGAAAGTAGAGCATTGCAGTAGTTTAACATAGAAGTAACAAATGCATGGATTCATTTTTCTGCATCATTTTTGGACAGAAAATGTCTGATTTTTGCAATGTTACGTAGATGGAAAAAAGCTGTCCTTGAAACAGTCTTGATATGTTCGTGAAAAGAGAGATCAGGGTCAAGAGTAACGCCGAGGTCCTTCACAGTTTTATTTGAGACGACTTTACAACCATCAAGATTAATTGTCAGATTTAACAGAAGATCTCTTTGTTTCTTGGGACCTAGAACAAGCATCTCTGTTTTGTCCGAGTTTAAAAGTAGAACGTTTTCAGCCATCCACTTCCTTATGTCTGAAACACAGGCTTCTAGCGAGGGCAATTTTGGGGCTTCACCATGTTTCATTGAAATGTACAGCTGTGTGTCATCCGCATAGCAGTGAAAGTTAACACTATGTTTTCGAATAACATCCCCAAGAGGTAAAATATATAGTGAAAACAATAGTGGTCCTAAAGTTTGTCTTCAGGAAGGCAGTTTGTCTTCTAGTTTGTCTTCAGGAAGGCAGTGAGTTGCTGCGCAACAGCTTTTTCTAAAATTTTTGAGAGGAATGGAAGATTCGACATAGGCCGATAGTTTTTTTTATATTTTCCGGGTCAAGGTTTGGCTTTTTCAAGAGAGGCTTTATTACTGCCACTTTTAGTGAGTTTGGTACACATCCGGTGGATAGAGAGCTGTTTATTATGTTCAACATAGGAGGGCCAAGCACAGGAAGCAGCTCTTTCAGTAGTTTAGTAGGAATAGGATCCAGTATGCAGCTTGAAGGTTTAGAGGCCATGATTATTTTCATCATTGTGTCAAGAGATATAGTACTAAAACACTTAAGTGTCTCTCCCGATCCCAGGGCCTGGCAGAGCTGTGCAGATCCAGGACAGCTAAGCCCTGGAGGAATACGCAGATTCAAAGAGGAGTCCGTAATTTGCTTTCTAATGGTCATGATCTTTTCCTCAAAGAAGTTCATGAATTTATTACTGCTGAAGTGAAAGCCATCCTCTCTTGGGGAATGCTGCTTTTTAGTTAGCTTTGCAACAGTATCAAAAATACATTTTGGATTGTTCTTATTTTCCTCAATTAAGTTGGAAAAGTAGGATGATCGAGCAGCAGTGAGGGCTCTTCGGTACTGCACGGTACTGTCTTTCCAAGCTAGTCGGAAGACTTAAAGTTTGGTGTGGCCCCATTTCGTTCCAATTTTCTGGAAGCTTGCTTCAAAGCTCGGGTATTTTCTGTTTACCAGGGAGCTAGTTTCTTATGACAAATGTTTTTTGTTTTTAGGGGTGCAACTGCATCTAGGGTATTGCGCAAGGTTAAATTGAGTTCCTCAGTTAGGTGGTTAACTGATTTTTGTCCTCTGACGTCCTTGGGTAGGCAGAAGGAGTCTGGAAGGGCATCAAGGAATTTTTGTGTTGTCTGAGAATTTATAGCACGACTTTTGATGCTCCTTGGTTGGGGTCTGAGCAGATTATTTGTTGCGATTGCAAACGTAATAAAATGGTGGTCCGATAGTCCAGGATTATGTGAAAAAACATTAAGATCTACAACATTTATTCCATGGGACAAAACTAGGTCCAGAGTATGACTGTGGCAGTGAGTAGGTCCAGAGACATGTTGGACAAAACCCACTGAGTCGATGATGGCTCCGAAAGACTTTTGGAGTGGGTCTGTGGACTTCTCCACATGAATATTAAAATCACCAAAAATTAGAATATGATCTGCTATGACTACAAGGTCTGATAGGAATTCAGGGAACTCAGAGAGGAATGCTGTATATGAACCAGGAGGCCTGTAAACAGTAGCTATAAAAAGTGATTGAGTAGGCTGCATAGATTTCATGACTAGAAGCTCAAAAGACGAAAACGTCTTTTTTTTTTGTGAATTGAAATTTGCTATCGTAAATGTTAGCAACACCTCCGCCTTTGCGGGATGCATGGGGGATTCGCGGGATGCACGGGGGATATGGTCATATAACAGAAATACTCTGAAAATCACATTTACACAAGCATCGTTGATCATTTCCAAACTGATTGCAGATTTTCCTGACAAGGTTGCCAGTCTGGCATCCTCAACCATAGTGTCGTTTAGGCACACGCCCCCTATCAGAGGAGGTCGGTATGTGTCTGCTGGTGAATCACCCAAGCCACACAGGAAAACCTCATGTTCGGTTAAGTTCCGAGTTGAACTCACCTTGTCATTTGTCACCAATGGCGAACTCATGACCAAGTTCACCGGGTTTGTGGCAGATGCTGACGTCGAACCCACGCCGTTGCGCAATGTATGACAGATAGCCTTGGAAGAATGCGGGGAAGTCAACGGAGTTGGCATACATATTTGTCACCAGATTTGGTTGGTTTTCCAATCCATTAGTGGTACCAAACGGTCAATTAAATCTATCCCAATAAGCATCCGTTCGATGTCGATGGTAATCGCTTTCGAAGTTGAGTTTAAGTAGGAGACACTTGGTTAGTGGCGAGGTAGCTTCGGTGAAACCCCTAAGCTTCGTGTCGCAACGTTCCGTTTTCAACCAACGGTTTGTTGGGTCCACTGCCCCTTTTAGTTCATCCAGCAAGGTTTCGGATATGAGTGAAATTGTCAAACCCGAATCTATGAGAGCGTGACAGGTCAAACAGTCCTCCAGGACTGTTCTAAGGTATGGCCTGTTCGAGTTGGGTTTTCTCATCATATCCCCAACATAATGGAGTGGGTTGGGAGTACCGAGCGGTTTGTAATCTGTGTCGATTTCCAAGACGGATAACTCACCTATGTGACCCAGTGGGTCCTCTATCGGAATGGGAGAGGAATCATCTGTTGCAAAGCTGCTTATCTAGAACGAGTGGTCCCTGGACAGGGATTGGAGTGGGGGCGGGGGTAATGGAAATGTTGACGTCCTCTCGAATTGCGTTAGTTTCGGCTGACTTGGTTCCCAACAATTTTACGCCTAGTTATGTCGTCCTCTTTCTCAAATTTCTTACGATGCAGTACATCTCTTATCAGAGTTTCTATATCATTTCGCTTAGGGTTTAGATCATTGTTGAATACTTTGTTGCGCTTGTTACTCTTGTGTCCTGACCCTTTGTGAGGGTTAGGCGCAGGGACATATCGGCCAAGTTGATCTCTACGGGACCTGTTAGATTGGGGACGTTCATCATAGCTATTGTTACTGCAGTGGTTGTCAGTGTGGTGGTTACTTGGTTGCCATCCCCTTTGATCGTCATCTTTTACCGCACCTGTCCCTAATGCTGCACCTTCTAATTGGAGTGATGGTTCCCGCCTAAGCTCGAAAGTCGAGGTGTCCGGGCTCTTAGCCCGGCTTGCTTTTGATGCTTCAAAAGCGGTGCTTACAAGCTCTCAGAGCGTCGAGATTGGCAACCCAATGTGGGCAGTAGGGCCCAAGTAGTTGATGAAGTAGATGTTTGACAGAAACAGTTGTTTGAATGGTAATAGGTCTTCCATTCCCGTTTCAGTGAGCATGCCAAAGTAAGCTGAACGAAGCAGGTGATAGTAGGTCTGTGGGTGTTCATTTTGAGCTTGTTTGATATTGTTAGCCAACGAGCTGTCGTGTTTGCGAGTCGCAGAACCACTGAATTCTATTTTCAAAACCGTGGCAAGTTTAGCGTAGTCGTGCAGGATTTCGCCACAATTTCTCTGTATATAATGGCCCATAACTTTAACACTAGCAGAGATCCTGGAATTGATATACCCTTACAGTATATTATATTCAACAATATATACAAAAATCAACATTTATATTTTCAATATTCATGTAAGAAATGTTTGAATGAAATCCGAATACTACTCATATTACAGAGCAAGTGGTAAAGATTCATATTACACCCATTGTTGATTTGTAGCCTGTAGCATCTAATGATGAAACATTATGGTGTCTTGAAGGAGGTCTGTAGCATCTAATGATTATACATTATGGGGTCTTAAAGGAGGACTGTAGCATCTAATGATGAAACATTATGGAGTCTTGAAGGAGGACTGTAGCATCTAATGATTATACATTATGGAGTCTTGAAGGAGGACTGTAGCATCTAATGATTATACATTATGGAGTCTTAAAGGAGGACTGTAGCAGCTAAGGATTATACATTATGGGGTCTTAGAGGAGAACTGTAGCATCTAATGATTATACATTATGGAGTCTTGAAGGAGGACTGTAGCATCTAATGATGAAACATTATGGAGTCTTAAAGGAGGACTGTAGCATCTAATGATGAAACATTATGGAGTCTTAAAACTTCTTATGGCTAGTGGAACCCCTCGACAACATTCCGCTGAAAAGGCAGAGCGCTAAATTCAAAAATATTTTTTAGAAATATGTAACTTTGATGCATTCACAAGTGCAATACACCAAATTAAAGCTTAACTTCTTGTTAATCTACCCATCGTGTCCGATTTCAAAAAAAGCTTTACAGTGAAAGCACACCATATAATTATGTTAGGTCAGAGCCTAGTCACAAAAACACACACAGCCATTTTCCAGCCAAAGAGAGGAGTCACAAAAAGCAGAAATATAGATTAAATTAAATTTATCACTAACCTTTGATGATCTTCATAAGATGGCACTTATAGGACTTCATGTTACACAATACATGTATGTTTTGTTCGATAAAGTTCATATTTCTATCCAAAAATCTCAGTTTACATTGGCGCTTCATGGTCAGTAATGTTGTGCATCGAAAACATCCGGCAAATTTTCAGAGGCACATCAATTTACAGAAATACTCATAATAAACATGTTGATAAAAGATACAAGTATTATGCACAGCATTATAGATGTACTTCTCCTTAATGCAACCGCTGTGTCAGATTTCAAAAAAGCTTTACGGAAAAAGCAAACCATGCAATAATCCGAGTACGGCGCTCAGACACAAGCCATGCAGATACCTGCCATGTTGTTGAGTCAGAAATAGCGTTTTAAATATTTGCTTTGATGATCTTCATCAGAATGCACTCCCAGGAATCCCAGTTCAACAATAAATGTTTGTTTTGTTCGATAAAGTCCAACATTTATGTCCAAATACCTCCTTTTGTTAGCGCGTTTGGTAAACAAATCCAAACTCACGAGGCGCGGGCAAGTCCAGGCGAAAGTTCCGATGAAAAGTTCAAAAATGTATATTACAGTTCGTAGAAAAATGTCAAACGATGTATAGAATTAATCTTTAGGATGTTTTTAACATAAATCTTCAATAATGTTCCAACCAGCGAATTCCTTTGTCTTTAGAATTGCAATGGAATGCAGGTCGCTCTCACGTGTAGGCGCATGACCAGCTCATGCCACTCTGGCAGACCTCTGGTTGAAACAGCTCTCATTCCCCCCTCCTTCACAGTAGAAGCCTCAAACAATGTTCTAAGACTGTTGACATCTAGTTGAAGCCTTAGGAAGTGCAATATGACCCCATAGACACTGTACATTCGATAGGCAATGAGTTGAAAACTACAAACATCAGATTTCCCACTTCCTGGTTGGATTTTTCTCAGGTTTTCGCCTGCCATAGGAGTTCTGTTATACTCACAGACATCATTCAAACAGTTTTAGAAACATGAGTGTTTCTATCCAATACTACTAATAATATGCATATCTTATCTTCTGGGGATGAGTAGCTGGCAGTTTAATTTGGATATGCTTTTCATCCAAACGTGAAAATGCTGCCCCCTATCCTAGAGAAGTTTTTAACGAATGCACTGTGTGTGTGTGTATACTGAACCAAAATATAAACAACGATTTACAGTTTATATGAGTCAGTGATTGTAAATAAATAAACGAGGCCCTGATCTATGGACTTTACATAACTGGGCAGGGGCACAGCCATTGGTGGGCCCTGGAGGGCATACGCCCACCCATTGCGGAGCCAGGCCCAGCCAATCAGAATGAGTTTTTCCCCACAAAAGGGCTTCATTACAAAGAGGAAATACAACTCTGGTGGCTGGTCTCAGACAATGTGGAGGTCCTGGGCTGGCGTCGTTATATGTGGTCTGTGGTTGTGAGGCCAGTTGGATGTACTGCCAAATTCTCTAAAATGACGTTGGAGGCGGCTTCTTGTAGAGATTATAATATTCAATTATCTGGTAACAGCTCCAGTGGATATTCCTGCAGTCAGCATGCCAATTGCACGCTCCCTCAAAACTTGAGACATCTGTGGCATTGTGTTGTGTGACAGAACTGCACATTTTAGTGACCTTTATTCTCCCCAGCACAAGGTGCACCTGTGTAATGATCATGCTGTTTAATCAGCTTGATATGCCACACCTGTCAGGTGGATGGATTATCTTGGCAAAGAATAAATGTTAACTAACAGGGATGTAAAAAATTCTGCCATCTTTTTTTCAGCTCATGAAACATCCAACAATATACATGTTGCGTTAATATTTTTGTTTATTGTAGTTACTCTCAGTTTTAGGAACATCTTCCCAAATATTTCACTTTATTTTTTACTTTCCCCAAAATAGGACATCAGCGATAGTCAAAATGTTGAAAATCTGTGAACGTCTAAATAAGAAACTGGGCCATTTAAACAGCAGGCGTCGAACCCTTTCGACAACGGGGAGATTTTACTGATGTGCTTTGTGTCTTTCACGTAAAAACAAA
Organism: Salvelinus namaycush; assembly: GCF_016432855.1. NCBI lineage: Eukaryota > Metazoa > Chordata > Actinopteri > Salmoniformes > Salmonidae > Salvelinus > Salvelinus namaycush. The sequence continues at coordinate 24,181 of NW_024061130.1, read as the reverse complement.
TTTTGGACTTCCACTTAAAATTACTTATTTACTTATTTTATGTTTAAGGAGTGTGTACAGTTGTGGCCAAAAATTTTGAGAATGACACAAATATGAATTTTCAGTCTGCTGCCTCAGTTTGTATGATGGCAATTTGCATATACTCCAGAATGTTATGAAGAGTGATCAGATGAATTGTAATTAATTGCAAAGTCCCTCTTTGCCATGCAAATGAACAGAATCCCCCCCCAAAACTGGAAGCTTCAAAAGGAGGGTGATGCTTGGAATCATTGTTCTTCCTGTCACCCATGGTTACCTGCAAGGAAACACGTGCCGTCATCATTGCTTTGCACAAAAAAGGCTTCACAGGCAAGGATATTGCTGCCAGTAAGATTGCACCTAAATCAACCCTTTATCGGATCATCGATAACTTCAAGGAGAGCGGTTCAATTGTTGTGAAGAAGGCTTCGGAGCGGTTTAATTGTTGTGAAGAAGGCTTCAGGGCACCCAAGAAAGTCCAGCAAGCGCCAGGACCGTCTCCTAAAGTTGATTCAGCAGCGGGATCGGGGCACCACCAGTACAGAGCTTGCTCAGGAATAGCAGCAGGCAGGTGTGAGTGCATCTGCACACAGACTGATATTCTGCAAAAGGTACAGGGATTGGACTGCTGAGGACTGGGGTAAAGTAATTTTCTCTGATAAATCCCCTTTTCGATTGTTTGGGGCATCTGGAAAAAAGCTTGTCCTGAGAAGACAAGGTGAGCGCTTCCATCAGTCCTGTGTCATTGCCAATGGTAAAGCATCCTGAGACCATTCATGTGTGGGGTTGCTTTTCAGCCAAGGGTGTGGGCTCACTCACAATGTTGCCTAAGAACACAGCCATGAATAAGGAATGCTACCAACACATCCTCCGAGAGCAACTTCTCCCAACCATCCAGTAACAGTTCGGTGACGAACAATGTCTTTTCCAGCATGAAGGAGCACCTTGCCATAAGGCAAACGTGATAAGTGGCACAGGGAACAAAACATCAATATTTTGGGTCCAGGGCCAGGAATCTCCCCAGACCTTAATCCCAATGAGAACTTGTGGTCAATCCTCAAGAGGCGGGTGGACAAACAAAAACCCACAAATTCTGACAAACTCCAAGCATTGATTATGCAAGAATGGGCTGCCATCACAGGATGTGGCCCAGAAGTTAATTGACACCAGGGTGGATTGCAGAGGTCTTGCAAAAGAAGGGTCAACACTGCAAATATTGACTCTTTGCATCAACTCCATGTCATTGCTAATAAAAACCTTTGACACTTATGAAATGCTTGTAATTATACTTCAGTATTTCATTGTAACATCTGACAAAAATATCTGAAGACACTGAAGCAGCAAACTTTGTGGAAATTAATATTTGTGTCATTCTCAAAACTTTTGGCCACGACTGTAGGTCGCATTCTGTATCATACAGCTATGAAAGTTATATATTTAGAACCACCTGCTCGATTGGAATTAAGCGACATCTGTGTCTTGAGTGTCCAAGAACGGTTTAGTTTTTTGTGTTCTGACTTGTAAAACAGAATGAATAAATAAGTAATGTAAACATTATCAGTAATTACCAGGAAACTCCACAACATTTGTTTTAAAATCACACCAAGATTGTTAACCTTTCACGAGTACCTACCCCGGGTCCGGGTGCACCCCCCACCCCCCCCACACTGAGTAGCATCGCTAGCATAGCGACACAATTAAATAGTAGCATCTAAATATCATTCAATCACAAGTCCAAGACACCTAATGAAAGATACAGATCTTGTGAATAAAGGCACCATTTCAGATTTTTAAAATGTTTTACAGGGAAGACAAAATATGTAAATCTATTAGCTAACCACGTTAGCAAAATAAACCATTTTTCTTTGTCCACCATTTTCTCTCAACACCAGTAGCTATCACCAATTCGGCTAAACTAAGATATTGATAGCCACTAACCAAGAAAAAACCTCATCAGATGACAGTCTGATAACATATTTATGGTATAGGATAGGTTTTGTTAGAAAAATGTGCATATTTCAGGTAGATATCATAGTTTACAATTGCACCCACGTCACAAATCGACTAGAATAAATACATAGAGCAACGTGTATTACCTAATTACTAATCATCAAACATTTCGTAAAAATACACAGCATACACTAATCGAAAGACACAGATCCTGTGAATACAGACAATATTTCAGATTTTCTAAGTGTCTTACAGCGAAAACACAATAAATCGTTATATTAGCATACCACATATGCAAACGTTACCAGAGCATTGATTCTAGCCAAAGAGAGCGATAACGTCAACAACGCCAAAATATATTAATTTTTTCACTAACCTTCTCAGAATTCTTCCGATGACACTCCTGTAACATCATATTACACAATCCATATAGAGTTTGATCGAAAATGTGCATATTTAGCCACCAAAATCATGGTTAGACAATGACAAAAGTAGCTCAGCTGGTCAGAAAATGTCGTGCATCATATTAGACAGTGATCTAGTCTTATACATAAATACTCATAAACTTGACTAAAAAATACAGGGTGGACAGCGATTGATAGACAATTTAATTCTTAATACAATCGCGGAATTACATTTTTTAAATTATCCTTACTTTTCAATACAGGTTGCGCCAAGCGAAGCTATAGCAAACATAATGGCAGCATAAGCGTGTAACATTTTTCGACAGAAACACGATTTATCATCATAAATTGTTCTTACTATGAGCTGTTCTCCCATCAGATTCTTGGGCAATGAATCCTTTCTTGGGTCTAATCTTCTTTTAGTCGAAAGATGTCCACTTGTCCGTCGAAATGCTCACTAACGTACGACCGGGACCCCGAAACGTGCCCGGAGCTTCAAAGTCTATTACAAAGCAATGCCTCAAAATCGCACTAAACGGATATAAATTGCTATAAAACGGTTTAAATTAACTACATTATGATGTTTCTAACACCTATAACGAGTAAAAACATGACCGACGCTATATTACTGGCTAAACCAAGACTTGGAAAAAGGCCAGTCAGATATCCTTCTTGCGTTGAGCGCAGACTCCAAAGGAATCCTACTTCCGGTCTTTGGTCATTTATAGAGCCTGTGATTGCGCAATCGACTCCATTCAAATTGTCACCACTTACTGACATCTAGAGGAAGGCGTGGGCAGTGTTTGTATCCTCATAGCACATACTGTGGGTTTAAAACTGATCTGGAACCAGAGGCCAAGATTTCTGGAAACTCACTCACTGGGAGGAAAAGTGCTGTAGAATGAGTTCTGTTCCACTCAGAGACATAATTCAAACGGCTATAGAAACTAGAGAGTGTTTTCTATCCAATAATAACAATAATATGCATATTGTACGAGCAAGAATTGAGTACTAGGCAGTTTAATCTGTAGAGTTAATTATGCTAATGCGAAATAGCACCCCCTATAGTCGCAAGAAGTTAAAACTGGCCTTAGGTTATTGAGCGATCTGATTAGGATTTACCCCCGTAGCAAGGCCTATTTATCATGTGGAGGTTTCATTCAGGTCTCTTTTTTTTTAAACACACTGTCTTTGGCAGGAGAAAGACCAGACTCAGAGGAACCAGAGCCAGGGACGTCCAAACCAACAAGAAGACACCAGTGTTCCCACTGTGGAAAGTGTTTCAACCATTTAAGTACCCTGAAAGTTCATGAGATAATACACACAGGGGAGAAGCCTTACCACTGCTCCCATTGTGGCAAGTGTTTTAAACAGTTAGGGAACCTGAAAGAACACGAGAGAATACACACAGGTGAGAAGCCTTGCCACTGCTCCCAGTGTGGAAAGGGTTTCAGCCAGTCGGCGAATCTGAAACGGCATGAGAGAATACACACAGGGGAGAAGCCTTACCACTGCTCCCAGTGTGGAAAGTGTTTCAACCGGCCGGGGGAGCTGAAAAAACATGAGAGAAAACACACAGGGCAGAAGCCTTACCACTGCTCCCAGTGTGGCAAGTGTTTTAAACAGTTAGGGAATCTGAAAGAACACGAGAGAATACACACACAGTGGAGAATTCTTACCACTGCTTGCAGTGTGGCAAGTGTTTTAACAAGTTAAAGGACCTGTACCGACATGAGAGAATACACACAGGGGAGAAGTCTTACCACTGCTCGCAGTGTGGAAAGAGTTTTAACCGGTCAGGGAATCTGAAAAAACATGAGAGAATACACACAGGTGAGAAGCCTTACCACTGCTCCCAGTGTGGAAAGGGTTTCAGCCAGCCGGCGAATCTGAAACGGCATGAGAGAATACACACAGGGGAGAAGCCTTACCACTGCTCCTTGTGTGGAAAGAGTTTTAACCGGTCAGGGAATCTGAAAAAACATGAGAGAATACACACAGGTGAGAAGCCTTACCACTGCTCCCAGTGTGGAAAGGGTTTCAGCCAGCCGGCGAATCTGAAACGGCATGAGAGAATACACACAGGGGAGAAGCCTTACCACTGCTCCTTGTGTGGAACGAGTTTTAACGATTTGGGGGATCTGAAAAAACATGAGAGAATACACACAGGGCAGAAGCCTTACCACTGCTCTCAGTGTGGAAAGTTTTTCGGCCGGTCAGGGGATCTGAAAAAACATGAGAGAATACACACAGGGAGAAGCCTTACCGCTGCTCCCAATGTGGAATGAGTTTCAACCAGCCGGGGGGAGCTGAAATGGCATGAGAGAATACACACAGGGGACTTGCTGTCTTATATTGTTGACTGATAATGATTACCTGTTTTTACCATAAGAACTTGAATTGTACAAAGTATACTAAAACATATATTTGTATGTTTTTATTAGAAAACATTAATTGAATATGGAGTTTGAATATAGAGTAGGTCAGATTCCTTCTGTTTTAAATGGTCCTTTTTTAAACTCTGACACTGTGTGTGTGTTTATCTGCGTGTCATTCCTCCAGCACTGCAGATAATCAAGTGATATTTGGATGTGATGCATTTTTCCGTTGTTTACATTTGCAATGTTGGCCCACTGATGATTTAATGAAATGAAAATGTTCACAGACTCTGTAATGCAAAATGTTAATTGTATGTGTCCACATATCTGAGTATGTGACTTGTGGTGGATGAATCAGAATTAGTTGGGTAACATAGATAATTAAGATGTCTTATCTGCATAATATGCTGATGTGATATACTTGTTATTAGAATGTATCCCTTCGGACTCTGGTGTTGGCAGTTGCACTTCTTCCCTCAGCTGGGGCTCAGTCACCTGGGGCCCAGAGAGGGGAGAAGTCAGGCTTGTCTTTCACATGTCCCTGGTGCTATGCAGAATATCAGGAAGGGAAGAGGACAGGAGGGAACATTGTCTTCATATGTGAATGTATCTGTTAAACTATGTGAAGGGATGGTGTGATTAATGGGGAACCAATTACTGGTTTCCACAATGTCTGTGCGCAAGTCACTCCCTCCTTTGGCATTGGGGGTAGGTGTATGGCAGTGTCTGGAACCATTGTATGTCCTCTCTGATGTTGCACTTATCCTGGGATAGTGTATGACCTAGAGGCTCACTCCCCTCAGTGAGCGTGTCCAGGAGTGGGGTCAAGAAGGGGTTTTACTTGAGATGGGAGTATCTAGAGTTGACAATTGAGTTATGCCATTGGATGAGTTGGTGTTTTTGTGCTATGAAGTACCAGGAACGAGATTAGAACCTTGTTTTAGGGACCAAACTGAATGATAAATTATAGCGAATGCTATCTGGCTACGGGATACTCCTTTCTCATTATAAAGTCTCACTTTGTAAACTGTTCTTAATATCTGTGGTTTGTTATATCGACTAGGGGGTGGATCTTTGCTATAAAAGATCTCAGTAGCCATTGTGTTGCCACTCAACGGTTCATTAGAAATAGTGAATTGTTGAAAGTCATTGCAAAGATCTTATTATTAAAGATGTAGTTTAAGTATAACTCTGATTGGTGTGTGAAGTTTTTAAGTATAACTGATTGGTGTGTGAAGTTTGTCTCTCCTCATTTGGTAATACAGAAATTAACCACCACAGACTAACCTTGTGAAACTGTCCTATTATAATCTCCTGTTCCTGGGAGTATCATCCTGCGTTGCAAACCAGCTGCACCTGCGTCCTTGTATGAATAAAGTCCCTCCCAGGAACAGGAAACTATAAAGATATGTGCTCATCACCCAATGCTTCAGGAATTCAGACTGTCTACACTGCGGTGTGTAACTCTGTTATTTTCTCTGAGCTCAGAAATAAAGAATCTTGGTTTGACTTGGACACCAGCAGATCCTTATTTTATAATATCCACCTCAACTCTGCCACGGATTGCTGTTTATTATTGTCTCAATGAAGAGTTCCTCGTTTTATTTTCCTGGGGTCATTTACAAACCTCCCACTGGTTGAATAAACTTTGTTTCCATGTCATTTCAACAAAACAAATCCATGTGATGATGTTTGATCAATGTGGAAAACTGATTGGATTTGTAAAAAGCCATGAACATCAGGTATTTTTAATTTTTCACGACCTGGCAACCTAAATCCAATGACAGGTGACATTTTGTGTTGATTTCATGTTGAATTCACGACTCAAAGAAATGTAAATAGAAACTAGATGTTGAACTGACGTCTGTGCCCAGTGGGCTGGTTTGAATAAGTAGCAGGTGTTGGATCAATATCCACCTTAGTAGCTAAGTTTCCATGTAATTTGCACCAGATTTCCATGTGAATATTCTCAAATCTGCATAAAACAATATACACATTTTCCCATCAGAAATATTTGCATCAAACAGACTTATTGTGGATTAAAGGCGTTGCGTTATGACGTAGTGCACAAGAAGAATAACGTTTGCTGTTAAATTCACATGTACCGAATGAAAAATACAAGTTAAATTGGTTTCCATCACATTTTCAACTCTCCTGATGGTTTTAAAAACTTGTGTAAAATTGAAAACGTGCTCTTGTCCCGTGCACTGTAGCCTGCAGCACACAGATACAGTGATGGTAGGGTACCTACATGATAAGATTATTATGGATGAGAGAGATATTATTTTATTTGTCAAATGGCAGAATAAGACCAACAAAATGTATTGGAAAGGAGCATCAAGCTCATCACATGCAGTTTCACCACCCTGTGAAGTTCATAACTTATTTTGTCTGTAGCCTAATAAACTGCATGGTTTCCCAAGTCGTAGAGGGAGGACCACACAACATATCATCACGTGACTCCAAGTTAAATAAGATGTGATGGTTAATATATAAATATTTGTGGATAAATTAGTTTCCACCGCCATTTCTTGCTCATACATTTTTACTGACACAAAAAGACCCCACCATGTCAAACAAACTAACAAATTGTCTGTCTGCATTAATAAAAGTGTACAGGTATATCCTGTTTCCGTCAGCCCGGTCATTACTTTTGAAATGGTTGGATCAATATCCACCTTCATGATATGGATGAAGCCTGATTTGGAATGTCTGAGTAGTTCTATCTGATGTCATAATACACTCTGATAGTGATCCATTTGCTGCATTGTTTCCATGTCAGTTGGTTTCCCACTCTGATGATTTATATCTGACAGAGGGGCTTTAAAGGAATAGTATGGTCACATGTACAGGTTGTGGCTCAGTATTCTTAGTATGATGTGAAAAAAGAACAATCAACTATTTATTGATAATGTATATTCCTATTCAGCTTCTACATCTGCATAGAGGCAAACAGTATCTTGAAGTTGATTAAATATATATATAAATTGTACACTTCTATCTTCACAATTTGAATTATTATTCATCAAAAACTATACCAACAATACACTGCAGCTTTGACGTCAAGAAGAGAATGGGCTGATGGGTGGTGGTGCTACTCTACAGGTAAGACAGTCCAATATGAATGTTCAATACACACAATAGGTTGATCAGTAGCCAGTTAGCTAGCTGCTACAGTCCAATATGAATGTTCAATACATACAATAGGTTGATCGTTAGCCAGATAGCTAGCTGCTACAGTCCAATATGAATATTCAATACACACACTAGGTTGATCAGTAGCCAGTTAGTTAGCTGCTACAGTCCAATATGAATGTTCAATACACACAATAGGTTGATCAGTAGTCAGTTAGCTAGCTGCTATAGTCCAATATGAATGTTCAATACACACAATAGGTTGATCAGTAGTCAGTTAGCTAGCTGCTACAATCCAATATGAATGTTCAATACACACAATAGGTTGATCAGTAGCCAGATAGCTAGCTGCTACAGTCCAATATGAATATTCAATGAACACAATAGGTTGATCGGTAGCCAGTTAGCTAGCTGCTACAGTCCAATATGAATGTTCAACACACAATAGGTTGATCAGTAGTCAGTTAGTTAGCTGCTACAGTCCAATATGAATGTTCAATACACACAATAGGTTGATCGGTAGCCAGTTAGCTAGCTGCTACAGTCCAATATGAATGTTCAATACACACAATAGGTTGATCGGTAGCCAGTTAGCTAGCTGCTACAGTCCAATATGAATGTTCAATACACACAATAGGTTGATCGGTTGCCAGTTAGCTAGCTGCTACAGTCCAATATGAATGTTCAATACACACAATAGGTTGATCGGTAGCCAGTTAGCTAGCTGCTACAGTCCAATATGAATGTTCAATACACACAATAGGTTGACTGTTGACCAATATGAATGTTCATAATGAGGGAAAAATAAAGGTGGGCTCTCCTGTCAACATGGGGCTCCTGCTGCAGGTAGCCTAGCGGTTACTAGTGTTGGGCCAGTAACCGAAAGATCTCTGGTTTGAATCCCAAAGACAACTAGGTGAAAAATCTGTCAATTTTCCCTTGAGGACAGCAGCAGCAGGAGCCTCATGTTTCTCCCATTCTTCTCTGCAGATCCTCTCAAACTCTGTCAGGTTGGATGGGGAGTGTCACTACAAAGCTATTTTCAGGTCTCTCCAGAGATGTTAAATCGGGTTCAAATCCGGGCTCTGGCTGGGCCCCTCAAGGACATTCAGAGACATCTCCCAAAGCCACTCCTGCATTGTCTTGGCTTTGTGCGTAGGGTCGTTGTCCTATTGGAAGGTTAACCTTTGCCCCAGTCTGAGGTCCTGAGTGCTCTGGAGCAAGTTTTCAAAAATTATCTCTCTGTATTTTGCTCCGTTCATCTTTCCCTCGAACCTGACGAGTCTCCCAGTCCATGCCGCTGAAAAACATCCCCACAGCATGATGCTGCCAACCCCATGCTTCACCGTAGGAATGGTGCCAGGTTTCCTCCAGACGTGACCCTTGGCATTCATCAGACCAGAAAATTTTGTTACTCATGTTCTGATTGTCCTTTAGGTGCCTTTTGGCAAACTCCAAGCTGGCTTTCATGTGCCTTTTACTGAGGAGTGGCTTCCGTCTGGCAACTCTACCATAACGTCCTGCTTGGTGGAGTGATGCAGAGATGGTTGTCCTTCTGGAAGGTTCTCCCATCTCCACAGAGGAGCTCTGTCAGAGTGACCATTGGGTTCTTGGTCACCTCCCTGACCAAGGCCCTTCTCCCCCGATTGTTCAGTTTGGCCGGGCAGCCAGCAGTAGGAAGGGTCTTGGTGGTTTCAAATTTCTTCCTTTTAAGATGATGGAGACCTTCAATGCTACAGAAATGTTTTGGTACACTTCCCCAGATCTGTGCCGTGACAAAATCCTGTCTCGAAAGGAGTATATCACATCAAATACAGGCTACTTAAAGTTCATGAACACACATATGCTCGTACTCTTGTCTCATTTTTACAAAAATAGAATTGTGCTTTTGGTCATGCAATATTTTCTTTATATATATATACACTGATCATACCAAACATTTGGAGAGAAATAAACGTCCTAATATGGACTAGGAACCTCTTCCTTTTCCCTCAGAAGAGCCTCAATTTGTTGGGGCATGAACTCTTCAAAGTGTCCAAAGCCTTCCACAGGGATGCTGGCACATGTTGACTCCAATGCTTCCCACACTGAGAAGCCTCCACTGCACCCAAAGGACATCGAGCCAACATGACATAATTGTGGGAAGGGATTTTCAGTGAGTTTCAGAAGAAAATAAATTGGTAAAACATTCAAATAAAATAATTTTTGGATAAAACTATACTAAATATAATCACATCACCAAATAATTGAATAAAACATATATTTTGCGTCCTCCTCTGGGTACATTGACTTCAATACAAAACCTAGGAGGCTCATGGTTCTCAAGGCTTCCATAGACTTAAACAGCAATTATGACAACTTCCGGAGGACATCCTCCAACCTATCAGAGCTCTTTCAGCATGAACCTTCTCCGCTGTGCAATGTGGTTTCCGAGCTGGTCATGGGTGCACCTCAACCCCGCTCAAGGTACGAAACGATATCATAACCGCCATCGAGAAGAGACAATACTGTGCAGCCGAATTCATGGGTTGGCACCCCCCATTGGGATGTGCCATGGCGAAGATCTTTGTGGGCTATACTCGGCCTTGTCTCAGGATGGTAAGTTGGTGGTTGAAGATATCCCTCTAGTGGTGTGGGGTTATATCCTGCCTGTTTGGCCCTGTCCGGGGGTATCATCGGATGGGGCCACAGTGTCTCCTGACCCCTCTTGTCTCAGCCTCCAGTATTTATGCTGCAGTAGTTTATGTGTCGAGGGGCTGGGGTCGTCTGTTATATCTGGAGTATTTCTCCTGTCTTATCCGGTGTCCTGTGTGAATTTAAGTATGCTCTCTCCAATTCTCTCTTTCTCTCTTTCTTTCTTTCTCTTTCTCGGAGGACCTGAGCCCTAGGACCATGCCTCAGGACTACCTGGCATGATGACTCCTTGCTGTCCCCAGTCCAGCTGGCCGTGCTGCTGCTCCAGTTTCAACTGTTCTGCCTGCGGCTATGGAACCCTGACCTGTTCACCGGAGGTGCTACCTGTCCCAGACCTGCTGTTTTCAACTCTCTAGAGACAAATGTTTCTTAAACAGAAAAAAACGGGATAAACATACCTGAATTTGTCAAATAAAATCAAACTTTATTTGTCAAATGCGTCGAATACAACAAGTGTAGACCTTACAGTGAATTGCTTACTTACAAGCCCTTAACTAACAGTACAGTTCAAGAAGAGTTAAGAAAATTAGCAAATGACCAAAAGTAAAAAATAATAAAAAGTAACACAATAAAATAACAATAACAAGGCTATATACAGGGGGTACTGGTACCGAGTCAATGTGCGGGGGTACAGGTTAGTCGAGGTCATTTATACATGTAGGTCGGGGTGAAGTGACATTTCATAGATAATAAACAGCAACTAGCAGCTGTGTACAAAACAAATGGAGGTGGGGTCAATGTAAATAGTCCGGGTGGCCATTGATTAATTGTTCAGCAGTCTTATGGCTTGGGGGTAGAAGCTGTTAAGGAGCCTTTTGGTTCTAGACTTGGTGCTCCGGTACCGCTTGACGTGCGGGAGCAGAGAAAACAGTCTATGACTTGGGTGACTGACAATTTTTTGGGCTTTCTTTATATAGGTCCTGGATGGCAGGAAGCTTGGCCCCAGTGATGTTCACTACCCTCTGTAGTGCATTACGGTCAGATGCCGAGCAGTTGCCATACCATGCGGTGATGCAACCGGTCAGGATGCTCTCGATGGTGCAGCTGTAGAACTTTTTGAGGATCTGGGGACCCATGCCAAATCTTTTCAGTCTCCCGAGGTGGAAAACTTGTTGTCGTGCCCTCTTCACGACTGTCTTGGTGTGTTTGGACCATGATAATTAGTTGGTGATGTCTTCACGACTGTCTGTCCATGTGTCACTGTCTGTCACCTAAAAAACGTATCTCGACCTGTGTGACCCTACATTCTAAACTTTCATTCATAGGCTAGGTTGTAGCAACCTCATGATGGGTATAGGGAAAATTCTAGTATCATGTAGTAGCCGAAACCTATTGCTGTTACATTGAACAGGGTGAACGGAATATGAATGACAGTCATCTAATATGCTGTAATAGAAATAAGGCCATGCTCATAAAAAAACAAATCGTTCTGCCCCATCTTAAACGGCACTGTTAGGATGGTGGACCACTCTTAGTACACATTTGAAACTGTTGAGCTGGAAAAACCCAGCAACTTTGCAGTTCTTGACACAAACCGGTGCACCTGGCACCTACTGCCATCCCCCGTTCAAAGACACTTCAATATTTTGTCTTCCCCATTCACCCTCTGAATGATACACATACACAATCCATGTCTCAGTTGTCTCAAGGCTTACAAATCCTTATTTAACCCGTCTCCTCCCCTTCATCTACACTGATTGAAGTGGATTTAACTATTGACATCAATAAGGGATCATAGCTTTAGCCTGTATTCACCTGGTCAGTTTATGTCATGGAAGGAGCAGGTGTTCTTAATGTTTTGTAGACTCAGTGTAAAGCACTACAGATAATCAAGTGCTATTTGAATGTGATGCATTTGCTCTATTGTTTACAGCGGGGTTGGGAAATTCCAGTCCTCGAGGGCCTGATTAGTGTCACAGTTTTGCCCCAGCCCCAGCTAACACACCTGACTCCAATAATCAACAATTAATGATCTTCAGTTTAGGATGCAGTTTGAATAATCAGCTGTGTTTGCTAGGGAGGGAGAAAAAGTGTGACATCAATCAGGCCCCGAGGACTGGAGTTGCCCACCCCTGGTTTACAGGATTATTGGTATCTTAAAGAGCGTAGCTTTAAGGGAATAGTACCGTCACATCTAAATAAAAACGAATGTAAAAAATGAACAGAGCAAATGTGTATTAAAACACTACCTAATCATATAAGTATTTATTCAACATTTACATATTCATATTGTAATGAAACAGCAGTTGTTGAACTGTGTTTTTTAAGGGGCATTCTACTGAATACCTGCACTTTGATATGTTGTTCAGTACTGTAGGAATTGTTTAAGGGGCAATCTGCCATTGGTACATATATTTTGTGCACTTAAAAATTGTATTTATTGAATTCTCTATGGTCTATATTAAAGTGCACTTATTCTAATTAACAGGCTTTTAAAATATAATATACAGTGCATCTTTTCTACTTAAAATATCAGAGGGACCCAAAATGAACCCATTTTGCGGAACGGCCCTTTAACATTTGCATCACAGTGGTGGGAAAAGTACGCAATTGTCATACTTGAGTAAAAGTAAAGATACCTGAATAGAAAATTACTCACGTAAAAGTGAGTCACCTAGTAAAATACTTCCTGAGTAAAAGTCTAAAATATACTTTAGTATCAAAAGTAAAAGTATATAAATAATTTCAAATTCCTTATATTAAGCAAACCAGATGGTGCCATTTTCTTTTTTCTTTTTATTTCCCCATTATTTCTATCTCTACTTTTTTCTATCTCTACTATCTCTACTTTTTTTCTTTTTTTTTACTTGCTATATTGTATTTACTTCGCCACCATGGCCTTTTTATATTTTTATTTATTTATGTATATATTTTGTTTGCCTTCACCTCCCTTATCTCACCTCACTTGCTCATATTGTCTATAGACTTATTTTTCACTGTATTATTGACTGTATGTTTGTTTTACTCCATGTGTAACTATGTGTTGTTGTATGTGTCGAACTGCTTTGCTTTATCTTGGCCAGGTCGCAATTGTAAATGAGAACGTGTTCTCAATTTGCCTACCTGGTTAAATAAAGGTGAAATAAAATAAATGTAAAAAATTTACGGATAGCCATGGACACACTCCAACTCTCAGACAATCTACAATTGAAACGTGTGTTTAGTGAGTCCGCCAGATCAGAGGCAGTGATGATTACCGGGGATGTTCTCTTGATTAGTGCGTGAATTAGACCATTTTCCTGTCCAGCTAAGCCTTCAAAATGTAATGAGTACTTTTGGGTGTCCGGGAAAAAGTATGGAGTAAAAAGTACATCATTTTCTTTAGGAATGTAGACAAGTAAAAGTCAAATTAGTCAAAAATAGTAAAGTACAGATTCCCTGAAAAACTACTTAAATCGTACTTTAAAGTATTTTTTACTTAAGTACTTTATACCACTGATCACACAAAAAAAGCATAATTAAAGTGGCTAATTTAGGCCCTTTTTAGACATATATTCATGCCTATTGTAACACCCTGTAATTGCAATAGAAGTTCATAAGTTTACCGTCTGTTTGATGTTCTCATTCACACAGGAGAGAGACATGACTATCGTGGATCCTCTGGGGAGCCTCAACAACATCCTGATGCTGACGAGTCAGAGAAGAGTCTCTCCAGATCAGAACACCAGATGGTACAGCTTGATTTGGTCTAGTATACAGCTTGCTCTATCGGGGTCTGGGCTGGGTTTCTGTAAAGCACTTCATGACAACAGTGGCATCAGCATCCATAATGATATGTGTCTGTGTCCCCTCTTTATAGTTACCAGGACAACGCTAGCCCTTCCACCCTCCCGGAGTCCCCGTTTCGTGCCTCTCCCGGTAGCGCCGTACTGCTGGGTATGAAGAGGTTGTCTGTGCAGCTGGTGGACTGCAGGAAAACAACGGGGCTGAGTGGAACTGTGAGAGGAGGAGAAGAGAAGAAAGGATCAGATTTGACACATCAAAGTAAGTGCTGTAGTTTAGTTTGAACAAATACAATAGATCTGCCCACTGGTATCTGTTACCAGGACAACCAGCAGAGTTGTGTTAGTTGACATGAAGATGGACTGTTATCTTTTACTAGTAGGGCTGTCACAGACTAATAAACATCTTGTTTGACTTAGTCACCTGTTCTTTCGACCAATCAATTGGTACAAATTTTAACCGTGTATTTCTATATATACACTACCGTTGAAAAGTTTGGGGTCAATTAGAAATGTCCTTATTTTTGAAAGAAAAGCACATTTTTTGTCCAATAAAATAACATCAAATTGATCAGAAATACAGTGTAAACATTGTTAATGTTGTAAATGACTGTTGTAGCTGGAAATGGCAGATTGTACGCCCATGTAGATATTCCATAAAACAGAGGCCCATTATCAGCAACCATCACTCCTGTGTTCCAATGGCACTTTGTGTTACTTAATACAAGTTTATAATTTTAAAAGGCTAATTGATCATTAGAAAACCCTTTTGCAATTATGTTAGCACAGCTGAAAACTGTTATGCTGATTTAAAGAATCAATAAAACTGTCCTTCTTTAGACCAGTTGAGTGTCTGGAGCATCAGCATTTGTGGGTTTGATTACAGGCTCAAAATGGATCAATTAGCCTTTTAAAATGAGAAACTTGGATTAGGTAACACAACGTGCCATTGGAACACAGGAGTGATGGTTGCTGATAATGGGCCTCTGTACGCCTATGTAGATAATCAGCCATTTCCAGCTACAATAGTCATTTTTAACATTAACAATGTCTACACTGTGTTTATGATCAATTTGATGTTATTTTAAATGGACAAAAAAATTGCTTTTCTTTCAAAAACAAGGACATTTCTAAGTGACCCCGAACTCTTGAATGGTATTGTATATCCTCACACCATCCATGTTGTAAACAGCATTCTGCATGAATTCCGACTCAACTTGCAACAAAACAATTTTATGAAATCTAATTTTGTTAGAAATCTAACATTGTTTAACATGGTCAAGTTCGGTTTCTGTGCAATCTTCAGACACTCTAGAAGGCAACCAAACTTGTTTCATCATTCTACATGATGTATTGGCTATACAACACCTGAATTAGCCCATGAAGGGTCTTGGTCCAATGACCACCTATCGTTTTGAAACCTAGCTAGATAGCCAATGAGCTGGGCTTTCCAGCAGTATGTGAATGCCGTTTGTAGGACAAACAGCCATCATGCTAGAGCTGTGCACAACAGAGTTCATTCTCTGGTGAAAGGAAACAGGACGCACTGTAGTTTACGTTTCACAGCAGTTCCTTCTCTTCTACAAACTTCTCAAATCTGAAAAAGTTAAACATGGCTACTAAGAGTGGAAAAGCTCAATCTCAGTCCAAGTATAAACATTTTGATGATATTATTGCAGAAATTGACCAGGAGAGTGACACAGAAGGAATGGATGAGGACTCTGTGAGTGACCACAGTTATGATTCCAGCGCAGAAGAAATGTTTTTGGAAGGAAAAGATCCACTTTTAGACCAGTAAGTAAAAAAGGTTTTTGCTTCTCATGCTAATGCAGTTGTTTAAATGGTCGCATATTCATTTGATATTATATATATATTTTTTATATATATATATTTATATACACAGTCGAAGTTTACATGCACTTAGGTTGGAGTCATTATAACTCGTTTTTCAACCACTCCACAAATTTCTTGTTAACCTCACTAGGGTATGTGGGACGGTAGCGTCCCACCTCGTCAACAGCCAGTGAAACTGCCGGGCGCCAAATTCAAAACAGAAATCCCATAATTTAAATTCCTCCAACATACAAGTATTTCACACTATTTTAAAGATACACCTGTTGTAAATCCAGCCAAAGTGTCCGATTTCAAAAAGGTTTTACAACGAAAGCACACCAAACGATTATGTTAGGTTAAAGCCAGGAAAATACAGCCATTTTTCCAGCCAAAGAGAGGAGTAACAAAAAGCAGAAATAGAGGTAAAATTAACTTCTCTTAACTACCGATCCCGGATCCGGGTTTGAAAATAGACAACATACGGTGATCGCCACAAATAGTCATATTAAACATTCCTGAAAATACAAGTATCTCACATGCTTCAAAAGCCTAGAATCTTGCTAATCCAACTGCGTTGTCAGATTTAAAAAAAGGATTTACTGCGAAAGAATAGGATGCGATTATCTGAGCTCAACGCTCCATAACAAACTACTTTTTCAACCAGCACTAGCGTAACATTATCACAGATTGCGTTGAAATAAATCATTTACCTTTGAAGATTTTGCTCTGTTTGCAATCCCAAGGCTAATTTTTACACACTGAATGGTCTTTTGTTCGGTTAAATCCATTTTTTATAGCCTAACACGAAACATTTTGTGAATGCTTATGTCGTTGAATTTCATTTAATTAAATTTGACGAAACATCCGACCTAAATACACTGACTAAACCTGACGTTATCCAGTCATGTTTGGTTTCCTTGCAATCAACTGTTTGTTTGTAACACAACCAAACTTGATGGGTCATTTCGCGGGACGTATTGAGCCGCAAAAAAACGTTTGGAAGTCAACGGGTAACGAGCTCATTGTGCACCAATTATATGACCACTGTCTCGTTGATTGACTGTATTTTAACCCAATGACCACTCATCGTCTTGAAATCTAGCTGGGTAGATAGTGCCATTTACCTCTGTTCGTTGGCTATCAAATGGTTCTTTGTTTGAAGACCAACCCATACATGAAACGCAGGCGTAACGAGTGTCTTTTACCTTTGCGTTTAGAACTGGAAGGAACGGAAGTTATTACGCACAGCAGTATTTCGGCAACTTGCATCTTCAGCTGTTTATTTATCCAACATCATGGCGAATAAGTCAGGGAAAGCTAAATCTAAGACTAGATATACGAATGTAGACAACATTTTAGAGGAAATTGATCGTGAAAGTGATACAGAACTGTTTTTTGAGGAAGACTCCATTAGCGATCACTCCTATGATTCTGAAACTGAGGCCTATATTTTGAACGGAGAGGACATTGTTTTGGACTGGTAAGTTCTTGTCACGCTAATGCCGTTGTTTGAAATTAATAATATAAAATATTATTTGTGATTGTTTTTACATTTTATTTGCAATAAAAATGTAAAGAAATGTGTAAAGTACATGTTGGCTATTCATTGTGAGAGAGGATACATTTGTATGTATGTGAACGACCCATAGCCTATGTTTGTGTGTGTGTGTATATATATATATATATACACTGCTCAAAAAAATAAAGGGAACACTTAAACAACACAATTAACTCCAAGTCAATCACACTTCTGTGAAATCAAACGGTCCACTTAGGAAGCAACACTGATTGAATTTCACATGCTGTTGTGCAAATGGAATAGACAAAAGGTGGAAATTATAGGCAATTAGCAAGACACCCCCAATAAAGGAGTGGTTCTGCAGGTGGTGACCACAGACCACTTCTCAGTTCCTTTGCTTCCTGGCTGATGTTTTGGTCACTTTTGAATGCTGGCGGTGCTTTCACTCTAGTGGTAGCATGAGATGGAGTCTACAACCCACACAAGTGGCTCAGGTAGTGCAGCTCATCCAGGATGGCACATCAATGCGAGCTGTGGCAAGAAGGTTTGCTGTGTCTGTCAGCGTAGTGTCCAGAGCATGGAGGCGCTACCAGGAGACAGGCCAGTACATCAGGAGACGTGGAGGAGGCCGTAGGAGGGCAACAACCCAGCAGCAGGACCGCTACCTCCGCCTTTGTGCAAGGAGGAGCAGGTGGAGCACTGCCACAGCCCTGCAAAATTACCTCCAGCAGGCCACAAATGTGCATGTGTCTGCTCAAACGGTCAGAAACAGACTCCATGAGGGTGGTATGAGGGCCCGACGTCCACAGGTGGGGGTTGTGCTTACAGCCCAACACCGTGCAGGATGTTTGGCATTTGCCAGAGAACACCAAGATTGGCAAATTCGCCACTGGCGCCCTGTGCTCTTCACAGATGAAAGCAGGTTCACACTGAGCACATGAGCACATGTGACAGACGTGACAGAGTCTGGAGACGCCGTGGAGAACGTTCTGCTGCCTGCAACATCCTCCAGCATTACCGGTTTGGCGGTGGGTCAGTCATGGTGTGGGGTGGCATTTCTTTGGGGGGCCGCACAGCACTCCATGTGCTCGCCAGAGGTAGCCTGACTGCCATTAGGTACCGAGATGAGATCCTCAGACCCCTTGTGAGACCATATGCTGGTGCGGTTGGCCCTGGGTTCCTCCTAATGCAAGACAATGCTAGACCTCATGTGGCTGGAGTGTGTCAGCAGTTCCTGCAAGAGGAAGGCATTGATGCTATGGACTGGCCCACCCGTTCCCCAGACCTGAATCCAATTGAGCACATCTGGGACATCATGTCTCACTCCATCCACCAACGCCACGTTGCACCACAGACTGTCCAGGAGTTGGCGGATGCTTTAGTCCAGGTCTGGGAGGAGATCCCTCAGGAGACCATCCGCCACCTCATCAGGAGCATGCCCAGGCGTTGTAGGGAGGTCATACAGGCACGTGGAGGCCACACACACTACTGAGCCTCATTTTTTGGCTTGTTTTAAGGACATTACATCAAAGTTGGATCAGCCTGTAGTGTGGTTTTCCACTTTAATTTTGAGTGTGACTCCAAATCCAGACCTCCATGGGTTGATAAATTTGATTTACATTGATCATTTTTGTGTGATTTTGTTGTCAGCACATTCAACTATGTAAAGAAAAAAGTATTTAATAAGAATATTTAATTCATTCAGATCTAGGATGTGTTATTTTAGTGTTCCCTTTATTTTTTGAGCAGTGTGTATATATGGAATGGAGTAGAATGTAACAGCAAACCCATACATCTCAACAGAGCCAGCATGCTTTCTCTAACTAGGCTATATATTACGGTTAGAGGTTAGAGGGAGCATGGCCGAGGCGCGTGTGTCTGTTGCTACACCCCACCCCCACATGAAATGGCCTATTTGAGGCAGGCCCACAAAATGGCCAAAGTGAAATGGAACAGTACTTTATGTTCCCTGTACTCTTTATATCTGTTTATTATACCTGTTGTTACAGGGCTCAAATGTGAAACTATTCTAACTGAACATTTTCATTCACAGTGGCACTGATTCTGACTGGGAGCCCCCAGCGCCAACTTGTTCATCCAGCTGGACCCCTGCTGTCTCTGGGCCATCTACAGGTGTGAAGGCACCGACAAAGAAGCGGAAGAGGGGAAGTGTGCCACCTGCTAACAAAGGGACAGAAGGGCGTTGGCACACTGTCCTAGAAGATGATGTGGAGCCACCCCAACCAACTTTTCGGCCGAAAAAGAAACCAGGACCTCAGGTGAACTCGACCACAATTTACAGCCCCCTTCAGCTTTTTCAGTTGTTTTTCACACAATCCGTTGTAGATTCGCTCGTGTCTACACTAATAAGTATGGGAAGAAGAAGCAGGCAGGCAAAAAGGTAGCATGGAAGCCCATATCCATGTCAGACTTTTTCTGCTACCTTTCACTGGTCATCTACATGGGGATGGTGAAGCTGAAAAGCCTGACGGACTACTGGAAAACGTCATCACTCTACCAACTGCCTTTCCCCATGACCATTATGTCCTGCAAAAGGTTTCTGGTTCTCTCACAGGCGCAACATATCAGTGACCCAAAGGTTGATGAAGCGAATGACAAGAAGAGAGGCACAGCAACGTTTGATAGACTGTGCAAAATTAAACCTCTCTACTCCAGTATTGTTGAGGCCTGCAAGACGTACTTTCAGCCAGCCCAGAACGTGTCAATCGATGAGAGGATGGTAGCCTCAAAGGCCAGAATTGGCCTCAAACAATACATGCGAAACAAACCAACCAAGTGGGGTTACAAGCTGTTTGTGTTGGCTGATTCTGTGTGTGCCTACACATGCTATTTTTTTGTCTATGAGGGGAGGAACAGTTTTGCTACCGGTAAGGGACTTGGCTATGACTCTGTAATGGAGTTATTGGATTTTCAACTGCTAGGGAAGGGCTACAAACTGTTTGTGGATAACTTCTACACAAGCCCTACCCTGTTTGCAGACCTTAGGAAGCGGGAAGTGTGGGCTTGTGGCACCATTCGTACCAACAGGGTGGGCTTTCCGAAGACGAAGGTGAACGACATGCCTGAGCGGGGGACCATGCGATGGATCCGTGAAGATGGCCTGCTTTTTGTAAAGTGGATGGATACCAGAGAGGTGGTGATGTGCACAACAATCCACAAGTCCTTCAATGGGGATCATGTTGTCAGGCGTGTGAAGGACGGGGTATGGACCACCAAAAATGTCCCCATTCCAACTGCAGTAAAGGACTACAACAAGAGCATGGGAGGTGTGGACCTATCAGATGCGCTGATAGGCTATTACAATGTTCTGCATAAGACAATGAAATGGTACAAGACCTTCTTCTATCATTTCGTCGACATTGCTGTGGTGAATGCATTCATCCTACACAAGGAAATGGCTAAGAGCTGTGGAAAGCCCTTCCTCTCACAGAAAGCCTTCAGAGAGCAGGTCATCAAGGAGCTTGCTGGCTACAGCACCACTGCACCACGCCCTGTCCCTTCTGCTCCTGCTACAAGTGTTCATCTGCCCAAATATATTTGTGCAGGCATGGATGTGCCTAAGGGCCAAAAGGGCACAGCATGGAGGCGTTGCTGTGTTGTTTGCAAGATGAAGTCCCCCATCACCTGCACCACATGCTCGGTGACCCTCTGCTTTACATCAGAAAGAGACTGCTATGGCATCTGGCATCAGCAGCAGAATATTGTGTAGAGCTTTGGCAAAGTGGGTGGGGTTATATCCTTCCTGTTTGGCCCTGTCCGGGGGTCTCATCGGATGGGGCCACAGTGTCTCCTGACCCCTCCAGTATTTATGCTGCAGTAGTTTTCTATTAACAGTGTGATTTAGAGCAAAAAGCAGAAAAACAGGGACAAATCAGAAACCTGGAAAACCTAAACGGAGAAAATGGAATTGGGTAAAAAAAAACTAATAATAATTGATAGAGATGTTATATATAGATAGAGATGTTATAGAGCCCTAAATAATGTATAAATGTTCTCTTATTACTGGATTATCTAGGGATAGTGTAGAGTAACAGCTGTGTCCTGAAGTGACCTTTAACCTCCCTGCTCCTCAATACTTCTTCCACTGGATCAAAGCTTCAGCCAAGTAGGATACATGATAGTGGCAACACATGGAGTTGGGTTTGATATAGTCATGATAGGATACATGATAGTGGCAACACATGGAGTAGGGTTGGATATAGTCATGGTAGGATACATGATAGTGGCAACACATGGAGTTGGGTTGGATATAGTAATGGTAGGATACATGATAGTGGAAACACATGGAGCTGGGTTTGATATAGTCATGGTAGGATACATGATAGTGGCAACACATGGAGTTGGGTTGGATATAGTCATGGTAGGATACATGATAGTGGCAACACATGGAGCTGGGTTTGATATTGTCATGGTAGGATACATGATAGTGGCAACACATGGAGTTGGGTTGGATATAGTCATGGTAGGATACATGACAGTGGCAACACATGGAGTAGGGTTGGATATACATGATAGTGGAAACACATGGAGTTGGGTTTGATATAGTCATGGTAAGCAAATACTTTACTCAACATATTGTGCAGCTTTCTGTAGCAGGATCTTTTTATGGGGGGTGCCCTTTTTTGTTTACACTTCACACACATGGTTATGGGCTTTAAAAAGAAGACACCAGTACCATGTCAGATATAGTTTAAATGTATTCATGTTTGAGTTTGCATCCCAATATGACACTTTAAATACATCACAGAAGACTGAAATGTAACAAAATGCCTATTGTGTTTATTGAGCTGTACACTGAGATGTTCAGTTGGTCAACATTCCTCTCCAGTGATTCCCCAACAGCTTGTCAACATGTGCCGCAAAAATGGAGCTGATATCTAATACCAGTCATTCTTTATAGACATGTATCCATAACAAGGCTTAGGCCTCTCATATAGTCTGCAGAAACCTCTCCAAAATGTCACATTTTTTAAACATCTTTATTTTCATGCATATAACTTGTCAAAAATCTTCTTTATTACCAAATTCTATCTTTCGTGTGGACAATATTTTTTTCATGTTTTCATGAGTGTGTTGAGATTAGGTCCCTGAATGGTCAAAAACCTCTTCAAATAGAAGTACGTTTACAGCACAATATATCTTACAGGTAGGTCCTCTCTCACATCATGTCACAGCTGACAGGCTCCCAGAGGAAGGGTAGGTCCTCTCTCACTCTCTCTCATCATGTCACAGCTGACAGGCTCCCAGAGGAAGGGTAGGTCCTCTCTCACTCTCTCTCATCATGTCACAGCTGACAGGCTCCCAGAGGTAGGGTAGGTCCTCTCTCACATCATGTCACAGCTGACAGGCTCCCAGAGGTAGGGTAGGTCCTCTCTCACTCTCTCATCATGACACAGCTGACAGGCTCCCAGAGGAAGGGCAATAAAAGGTCCCAGCTCACTCAACTGCCCCTCCCCTCTCCAACAGACATCAACCCAGAACATCCTGAAGACAGAACATCTAAAAGATCATCTGGGAATCCTTTCTTCCTCATGGAGCTTTTCAAAAGTGAGGTGAATATTCAATGTGATGTTTGTACAGTGCCTTTGGAAAATATTCAGACCCCTTTACTTTTTCCAAATTTTTTAGTTGTGGAAAAAGTTACAGCCTTATTTGAAAATGGATTTTAAAAATATATATATATATTCAGCAATCTACACACAATAGCCCATCATTTGGGGTGGCAGGTAGCCTATTGGTTAGAGCATTGGGCTAGTAACCATAAGGTTGATGGATGAATCCCAGAGCTGACAAGGTAAAACTCTGTTGTTCTGCCCCTGAACAAGGCACTGTTCAGCGGTAGGCCGTCATTGTAAATAAGAATTGTTCTTAACTGACTTGCCTAGTTAAATATAAAACATTTAAATGACAAAGGAAAAACAGGTTTATAGAAACATTTATTAAAGATAAAAAATATACCTGCTTTACATAACAGTAAGTATTCAGACCCTTTATGAGACTGTCAGAGTAAAAACCAAGCCATGAGGTAGAAGGAATTGAGTCGAGACAGGATTGGGTCGAGGCACAGATCTTGGGAAGGGTACCAACACATTTCTGCAGCATTGGAGTTCCCAAAGAACAGAGTGGTCTCCATCATCTAAAATGGAAGAAGTTTGGAACCACCAAGACTCTTCCTAGAGCTTGCGGCACGGCCAAACTGAGCAGTCGGGGGAGATGGGCCTTGGTCAGGGAGGTGACCAAGAATCCGATGGTCACTCTGACAGAGCTCTAGAGTTCCTCTCTGGAAATGGGAGAACCTTCCAGAAGGACAACCATCTCTCCACCTCTCCACCAATCAAGCCTTTATGGTAGAGTGGCCTGACGGAAGCCCCTCCTCAGTAAAATGCACATGACAGCCCACTTGGAGTTTGCCAAAAGGCACCAAAAGGACTTTCAGACCATGAGAAAACAGATTCTCTGGTCTGATGAAACCAAGATTGAACTCTTTGGCCTGAATGTCAAGCGTCA